>NC_082684.1:52000515-52300669 GCF_949987515.2 Delphinus delphis | reverse complement strand
ATAACATTTATTGAATAATATAATGTGTTACATATAACATATATTGCATATAACATTTACAGTGTTTTGTATCATACAAGACAATGTTGATGTAGCTGACAAATGATTTATCTTGTAAACAATGTAAACCTTCTGTATCAATAAATACAGTGCAGTACTATAAATGTATTTTCTCTTCCTTATGATTTTCTTAATAACATTTTCTTTTCCCTAGTGTACTTTATGGTAAAAATACAGTATATAATACATATAACATACAAAATAGGTGTTAATTGACTTTATGTTATTGGTAAGGCTTCCAGTCTATAGTAAGCTATTAGTAGTTAAGTTTGGGGGGAGTCAAAAGTTATACACAAATTTTTGATTGTGTGGGGCTGGGCTGTGCAGATCTGATAGTCTGTTCTGCTAAAGAGTAGGCTCTATCATTGAGAAAGCTCTTGACTATTTCAAAATTATTCCTTTGCCTTCCCATTTCCTACGATGATGAGAGAATTTTTCTTGGCATATCTTTGTGAAATTGTGATGGAGCTCCTGGAGGTAAAACCCACATAAGTTTTGCGGCTCCCTAAGACTGTGACACCTAGAAGTTTCTCCAATTTGCAATAGTATGATTTAGCTTCCAGAAATTCAAAATTGCTATGTCTGTTTTTGGACAGTTTATAGCCCCAGTGGCTTTTGTTTCTGGTAAGGGTATCTCGATTGTATGTTTTGTATTCTCCTATCACTCCAGTTTTTAGGGTGCCACTTTGCTCTGCAATCTAAATTATCTGATAAGTACAAGAAAGTTGTTGATTTTCAGTTTGTTCAGCTTAGTTTTTGTTGTTTTAAGGATGGAAGTGAAGACTTCCAAGCTTTTCATATGTCAGAGTCAAAACTAGAATTGTCTGTGATAAATATGTCTGAATACAAATTCCATGATTTTAATGTATCCATTTAAAATTCTTCAGTGACTCCCCATTGTGTACAATGTACACATGAAACTCAATATAGTATATAGACCTTTTTAAGATTTGAGCCTTGATTACCTCTCCAGCTAATATTTTCACCCCTTAAGAGGTTGTCAATCTCTAACCTAATGTACAATTTACAATTCCTCGAATTGAATGGGCCATACTATCTCATGCCTATATAACAGAATTATATACTGTTTGTTTTTCTTCATACACTTCCACAGTCTTCCCATTTGCCTACTTTTTATGCATCTTTCAACTCCAACAATATGTTTCAGAGCCTCTAAACTTCCTTGACTTTCATAGTGTTTTTCAATTATTTATTCCTGTAGCATTGTATGTATATTTCTATTAGAGCATTTATTTTGCTACTTGATTATTGTTTTTTTCTTTTCTCCATGTTAAAGAATAAGGATCTTGTGGAGAGGCACTCTTAACTTTTAATCTCTGTATGAGAGCCGTGCCTGAATGACAGCAAATATATTCAAGAATATATTTTGAATGAACCAACTGAAGAAGAGATACATTTAATTTAGTTATGGGATTGGAGGGTATAAATAAGTAAAGAACAAGGAGTTTGTCTTTTATTCCAAAGTCTAGAAAAATGTAAAGTACACAATTGGTCCTATATTGAAAAACATGTATTGACATGTATAAAAATATTTTTTGATTCTGTTTGGGAAGGTATGTTTCAATTTGAAAAATGAGTTAAAATTGAAGATCTCAATCTTGACACATTAAACTTACTGAAGATACTTATGTAATTATTTTCAAATCATGGTTTAACATGATTTGCAAAAAAAGGTCTGAAAACTCAAAGAAACTTCTTTATATTTTTCTCAATATTTTTCCTAATTATTCTGGTAATTTTAGCAGTTTCTACATTGATTTTTAAAGTCATTTCAGAAAAAAATTATTAATAATTTTCAGTGTGCATATTTGTATTATTATGATTGTACATAGACTCCTATAATCCATGTTTTTTATTCAGTGGTATTTAACTTAAAAGTCCTTCAGGGAGTATAGTGAATGACCAAGCCTTTCCTGAGTTGGGGATTTTGTATTTGAATTACTGAGTCAGCTGGAAATTTTGTTGAATGAAATTGAACACAATTACTTCCATTGACCATGTAACAACACATACTTCTATAGGCCGTTTATTCTAGCAAGGACTGCAATAAATTATGTGTGGAAGAAAAGTTCCTCATACATTTATTTGAGATGTTTTGGATACTAGTCATGGAATAGTTTAGCTATTGTATTGGAATGACACCAGCAGTATAACAATGATCTCATTGTCATTGTTGTAAAGATTGCCCCCCTTTTAGGATGCTGCTTATACTTTTACTTCACAGATGGTTTAAATTCACTTATAACCCAGGAGTAAGTTGAAAAGTGTATTTCTATAGGTGATAACATTACTAGACTTGATATCCTATCTAGTTAGTAGACTTTTAATTTTTATAAAATCACCACCAGTAAGGAAGTATATTGTTTCCTATGAATAGATGTCCACCACTACACCCAGAATTAATCCCAAACCCAATTTCTGTTTGACACCTCATACATCTATTTCCATCTTGCCTCCTTTGTCAAGCTTCTGTTTTATTATTCTTCCTTCTTTTAACCCTTTCATGTCTCTACATAAAATGACACCTGTTGGATCATGCTCCCATGTTGCTCCCTCAGTACTCAGGTCCTTTGATAGAGTACTTGCCAAAATGGGGAAACTACACAAAAAGACTTGTTTGTTTGATTTTCATCAGTACACTTATTTACACTTACATGTCCCTTTTTTCCCCTTCCTCTTAAAGATCTTCTAAGGGAGTATTTCAAAAATTATTTTGTGAGTTGCTAAACTGATCTATGCACTTAATCTATGAGAGTGGTTCTCAATATTGGGTAAATATTAAAATTAACTAGAGAGATTTAAAAATTAATTATGTTTAAGTCCTACTTTATAAATAGGTTTTAATTAGTCTAAGGTGTTCTCCAGGCATCCAATTTTTAAAATATACATGATGTGCTGCAAACAGAATATTTGTGCCCTTCCCCCCCACCAAATTCATATGTTGAAATCTAATCCCCATTGTGATGGTATTTGGAGGTGGGAACATTTGGGAAGTACTTAGATCATGAGGGCAGAGCCTCACAAATGGAATTTGTGCCCTTATAGAGAGATTCCCAGAAAATTCCCTTGCCCTTTCCACCACTTGAGGACAGAGCGAGAAGACAGCCACCTATGAACCAGGAGGAAGGCAATCACTAGACACTGAATCTGCTGGCTCCTTGATCTTGGACTTCCCAGCCTCCAAAACTGTGAGAAATAAATTTCTGTTGTTTATAGGCCAAGCCAAACACTCTACAGTACAATGCTATAGCATCCAGAATGACTAAGACAAGGTGATGCTAATGTACAGTTAAAGCTGAGAATCACTTAAATAATATGAACTGTAAGACAAAGCTATCCAGGTTGGTCCTTTTTTTTTAAATTAATAAAATAATTAAATAAGATTTTTTAGGTGGAAAACTATCCATATATATATGAATGATATATATGTCTATGTATGCATGTATATATGTATACAGATAGAGAGAGAGAGGTAGATAGAAAATTATGTGGCCTTTCTAATTATGTACCTTTAGGTAAATTATGTACCTTTAGGTAAATTATGTAATTTCTCTTCTTAAATTATTTTAGCTTCTTTATCTGTAAAAGTAGGTGGAATGTTAGTTGAGAATTGAGTTATCACGAGGATTCAAAGACGTAAACATTGAGTACAGTGCCTGACATGGAAGTCACTTGATAATTGTAGGCTATTTCTAAATAATATTATACACACACACACACACACACACACACACACACACACACACACACGTAATTGATTAATAGCTACAATGATCAAGAATAAAAAACACAAGCAAAACAAAATATAGTTTAGTACAAACTATAAATTCTACCTCAAATTTTTCAGTTTATCTAAATATCTGTATATATACAGTTTATCTGTATATTAAGGTATACAAACTATACAGACAAGATCTGAAAACATGAATTTTACAAACATTTATTTAGCTGATTATCCTACTGTTTCCATAGAAAAGTATGTGAATTGTTAGATTTACATATAATGAACTTCTTCTCCTCTGCATGCCCCCCCCAGTTATGTGGTTTAAATTTTATAATGTAAAAATAATAATTTTTTTTTAGAAATTTGGGCCTATTAATCAGCTAAAATTTAATCCTTTAATATATTTTCAAAAAACCTGTTCCACAATTCCCTGCCTCCTCTTCCTTAGTTTTAGTTATGCATATTAACATAGTTTATTGCATAAAATGTCGTTATGGATCTTGACATAATATTTAAGTATCTTCTTCTACTCTTCACTGGCTAATTGACTTTGGGCAGGTCACTTAACTATAGTGAGAATGTCTCCTTGCCTGTCAAATGGTGGAACTGGTTAAGAGAGATGGAATTTCTTCTAGTTCTAGGATTCAATGATTCTATTCCCTTCTTCTCACTTTTGGCCAGGTCACACTCAGTCTGTTTATTTGTTTTTGTTTTATTTTGTTATATTTCTTCATGAGTATATATCTGTCTCTTTAAATTCTCTTGATGGCAGAATTCTACATATGCTTTCTGATTTCTAGCAGAGTGAGATCCTAAATTAAGTCAGAGGCAACATAAAACATTTTGATGAAAATTGTCACTATAAACTTGATATATATGCTTTCTCATTACTTAAATTATGACTTTCTTTATCATTTTCTGTTTTCAAGTTTTTCTCTACCACTTACATTTAAGGTCTGAAACCTAAACAAAGATAACATCTTCCCATCATTTCTATCTATATAACAATTTCATTTCCTGTCAGGATACTAAATCAGGGCTTCCCTGGTGGTGCAGTGGTTGAGAGTCCGCCTGCCGATGCAGGGGACGCAGGTTCGTGCCCCGATCCGGGAAGATCCCACATGCCGCGGAGCGGCTGGGCCCGTGAGCCATGGCTGCTGAGTATGCGCATCCGGAGCCTGTGCTCCACCACGGGAGAGACCACAACAGTGAGAGGCCCACGTACCGCAAAAAAAAAGATACTAAATCCATTTTTCAAGTTTATCACAATTAAATATTTTTCAAAAAATTTTCTTCCAGTACAAAGATATTTGCCCTTGCATTATTTTTATCATTCATGGTCCTATTATATTTTTAATCCATGAAAAACAGATCATATTCTGCTTATTTAAAATTAATTTAAAATTACTTACATGTAGTTTATTGGCAATATAGAATCAACTTGTGTAGGAAATATCCCAAATTTTTATGTTTCTTTTTAATAATTAAAATAAAATCTATGAGAGAAAAAAGATGATTCAAAGAGATCAACTACTTATTAGAGAGTAGAAATTGATATTAATATAAAACATAAAAGATCAAGATTAAAGTAGGACCTAAAGGAGAATGATGAATGAGGAACCACAGTCTAGGGTTAGTGATGTCCACAAGTTTTCCAGACCATCTCACCAAAACATTTCATTGAACTTTGTAATCAGTGGTCTTGCTAGTGTTCTAAAGAAATTTTGCTATAGGTATCCCCTGTCCAAATCTTTTTCAGAAATCTTGGACTGCTACATGCAAAAGAATGAAATTAGAACGTTTTTGCACACCATATACAAAAATAAGCTCAAAATGATTTAAAGACGTAATGTAAGACTTGAAACCATGAACCACCTAGGAGAGAACATAGGCAGTACACTCTTTGACATAAATTGTAGCAGTATTTTTTTGGATCTATCTCTTAAGGCAAAAGTAGTAAAAGCAAAAATAAACAAACGGGTCCTAATTAAACTTAAAAGCTTTTGCACAGCAAAGCAAACCATCAACAAAATGAAAAGACAACCTACTAGATAGGAGAAAATATTTGCAAATGATATAACCAATAAGGGATTAATATCCACAATATATAAACAACTCATATAGCTCAATATCAAAAAAACTAACAACTGGAATAAAAATGGGCAGAAGACCTGAATAGACATTTTCCAAAGAAGACATAAAGATGGCTAACTGGCACATGAAAAGGTGCTCAATATGGTTAATCATTAGAGAAATGCAAATCAAAACCACAATGAGATACCACATTACCTGTCAGAATGGCCATCATCAAAAAGACCACAAAAAACCAATGTTGGTGAGGATGTGGGGAAAAAGAAACCCTTGTACACTATTGGTGGAAATGAAAATTGATGCACCACTGTGGAAAACAATATGGAGATTCCTCAAAAAACTAAAAATAGAGCTACCATATGATCCAGCAATACCACTCATGGGCATATATTAGGAAAAAAACCCTGAAAACATTAATTTGAAAAGATACATGCACCCCAGTGTTCACAGAAGCATTATTTACAATAACCAAGATATGGAAGTAACCCAAGTGTCCATCAACAAATGAATAGATAAAGAAATACATATATATGTATACATATTCATATATATATATGTGTGTGTATAAATCAAAGACAAATACTGTATGTTATTACTTATATGTTGAATTTAAAACATAAAATAAATGAATGTACATAACAGAACAGAAATAGACTCAAATATATAGAAACAAGCTAGTTGTTACCAGTGGGGAGAGGGGTGGGGCAAGATAGGGTTATGAGACTAAGAGATACAAACTACTATTTACAACATAGATAAGCAACAAGGATATATTGTACAAGGATATATTGTACAACACAGGGAAATATAGCCATTATTTTATAACTATAAATGGAGTATAATCTATATACCTGAAACTAATATTGTAAATCCACATATTTAAGCAGTCTATATTAAGACTAGTTAGTAGATTACTGTAATCTAGACTAAATGGGTGTCAATTATACATGGGAATACTAATGATAGGTGTGATGAGAAGCAGTTGAATGCAGAATATATTTTGAATTTAGACCCAAGAAGATTTCCTAAGGGATCAGATGAGGAGATGTGATAAAAAGATAAGACTAAGGATGATACCCAGGTTTTGGCCTGAGTATTTGGAGAATAGAATTTTCATGTACTGAGGTGAAGAAGACTGTGACAGTATAGGTGGGATATGGAGAGAGGGGATAGGGATTTGTTGGCTGAATATTAGGAGCTTAGCGTTATATGTTAAGTTTAAGATATATTTTGACCATTCATCTTGTTACCCAGTAGTATGGTAACATCTCCAGGACCAGAAAAATTTTCAGTAAACCGTAAAGGATAGTATTGTTAAAGTATTGTTAAAGTATACTTTCTGTTGTTTAGTGTTTAAATATGAGTCCATAGAGATATCCTAAGGGACATGACGTACAGGATCAAATACAGAATTTCAATGAAGACCAGAAGGATTGTTTTTCTTTGTTTATAATCTATTTTTTTATTGAAGGATAGTTGATTTACAATATTAGTTTCAGGTATATAGATTATATATCCACAACACACAATGCCATTGTTCATTTGTAAAAGCTCAAAATTAATATCCATAGGGGGGATGATAACTAAACTGCATTTTTATTTTCTTCTGAGCAAATTTTGAGATTCATTTTGTGAAATCTTTAAGAATTACTCTGAATAATACAAATTCTGGCTTAGAAATAATTTCAGATAACATGAGCAAACATAGTTAATAAACTGCGTATCACATAATAGATGTAAAAAGGTGGTATTTCTTTTTACAAATACTTACATTACTAAATATTTTGTGTGTTGGGGGGGAGGGAAATGCAAGCATTTAAAAACCATGGAATTCATTAAAACAAAATAAGGCTTTTTTTTAAGGTCCCCAATATTTTTTAAACAGAAGGAAGAGCAGGCAAAAATGTAGTAAAGCTACAGATGAGCCTGGATAAAGTAGGAATATAGAGGACTCCATGGGTAATAGTCTATGGGCAAGGTAGGAGGTGGGGAGAAGCATACAGTAGGCTGAGCTTCAAGACGATCCCCCTCAGGCCTTTGCTGACTCTTCTCACCACGGCGCACCACCTTGGCCTTCCTTATCCAGATGGAAAAGCCCCACAGAGCCTCAGCTTACCTTTTCAGGAAACATCAGTCACTCCAGTTTCTGTGCCTTTGAGATGCCTTGTACACTAGTAAATATCCCTAATGTTACCACTCAAATGTGAAGAAACATGGTGAATTACTTATTCCCTGCCTTAGCACATAGCTAGGCACAGAATAAGGTGTTCAACTTAGGTTTATCCAGGGGCTCAATGTGAATATCATGGATGGAAATGAATTGTGTAGATGGAAAATGACATAAAGCTAACCTGAAGGAAGCTTCTGAATCTCTTTTATTAGTTAAAATTGATCAGTATGATTATGGCATATATCATTTAGAACAGAACAGGGACTGGCAAACTTTTTCTATAAAAGGTCAATAGTAACTGTTTTAGGGTTTGCAAGCCATAAAGTCTTTGCGGCAATTACTCAACTCTGCCTGCTGTTGTAATGCAAAAGCAGCCATAGATAATAGGTAAACAAAAGAACATGGATGTATTTCAATGAAAGTTTATTTTAAATATAGGGGACAAGCCATATTTGGCCCTCAGGCTTAGTTTGCTCACACCTGTTACAGAAGATAGGATTTTAGTTTAAGTTTTGCTATTTCTTTAGTAAAACTTTAATTTTTGCATGGGTTTTGATTATCTAATTAAAATATCACCAGTTATATGAAAATATTATAAAAGTGTTATTTAACACAAGGGAAGTATAAATAATTGGTTGTAAGACAGAAACAATAGAGAAAATTAACGAAGTTAAAAGTTATTTGAAAAGATAATAAAATTGAGAAACTCCAAAAAAGATCAAAGGAGAAAAAAGAGAAAATAAGAAATGACAATATTAAGAATTAAATTGGGACATATATTTGGGGGGCAGAGTCAAGATGGCATACTAGGAGAATGCAGAATTCATGTCTCGCTACAACTAGGGCACCTACCAGGCACTGGTGGGGGACCACGGATACCTAAGGAGAAAGGAGGAACCCCCAGTGACCGGGTAGGATGTGGGGCATGGGGGGAGTAGGGGGGAGGAGAAGGGGAGGCAGGATGGGACTGGCGCCCTTGAGGTGTGGCTGGGGGAGGGGAAGGGATCCCAAGCCTGAAGGGGGAAATTGGGGGACCATTGGGAAGGCAGAGGATCAAAAGGGAGTGTGGCCAGGTTTCCCCTGCCCACTTAGGCCCCCAAGAATCTGTTGAGATCCCTGGCCTGACCCACTGCCCACCGAGGCCCTCTCCAGCCGGCGGGTCATGAGAGAGTGGGAGGGAGGGAAGAGGGAGCAAAAGTAAAGGCTGGACCTCTGGGATGACACCCCTGAGGGGTGGCTGGGGGAGGGGAGGAGTTCCTACACCCAGCAGGACCAACCCACGGTTAGGGGTTCAGTGGGTGACCAGGGAGACCCTGGGGGAGACAGTGGGGGTGGGGTGCGAAGGAACAGAAGGGAAGGTGGCCAGTGCTTTCCCTGTCCACTTAGGCACCCGGAAGCCTGTTGGGCTCCCAGGCCTAATCCTCTGCCCTCGGAGCCTCCCTCCTGCAGTGCAGAACCCAAGCTGTGCCCCTAAACCCCCACCCAGCGCCCTACCACCCAGGGCCCTACCCCTACCTTGGAGACCCCTCTGAGACCCCCTCCAACTGCGCTGGGCCTAAACCCCACCCACACAACCTCACTTGGGCCCTACCTCCAGGCTCCAGAACTCCACACTCCAGAGGCCCTCCTTTCCAGGTACAGCCCCTCCCCTTCCCTGCAGGTCCTAAGAAGAGGCCCCACCCCACGCTTGAATATCTCCCCACCTAGGCACCGCCCCTAGGGCCTTTTCCATCTACGTGGGACCTGAGCCTAGGCCCCATCCCACACTCAAACATCACCCCCCCACCCGCCTAGGCCACACGCCACCCTAAACCCCATTCCTGCCTAAGTTCCACCCGCGCCTAAACTCTGCCCCTTATAGTCAAGTTTTTTTTTTCCTCTTTTATATTGGGGTTCTCTTTTACCTTGTTGATTCATTGTTGTTGATTCTTTTATATTTTTATTTTTCCTAATAAATCTTTTATTTTTCTAATTTTATTTTATTCATTATACATTGTTATTGTTCTCTCCTTTTGGCTTGTGGTTTTTTCTTTTGTGGTTTGATTTTACCTTGCTGCGGTTGTCTCAATTATATTTTTATTTTTCCTAATATATTTTTTATCTTTCTAATTATATTTTGTTTTTTATTCTTTGATATTGTACTGCTCCTTTCTTTCTTTCTTCTTCTTTTTTTTAACCATGCCATGAAGCTTGTGGGGTCATGGTTCCCAGGCTGGAGGCTGTGCCCAAGCTCCTGTGGTGGGAGATCTGAGTCCAAACTGCTGGACTAACAGAGAATTTCAGACCCCAGGGAATATTAATCAGAGTGAGGCCTCCCAGAGGTCTTCATCTCAGCACAAGATCCAGCTCTATCCAAATGTCTGCAAACTCCAGTGCTGGATGTCTCAGGCCAAACAACCAGTAAGACAGGAATATAGCACCATCCATTAAAAAAAAAAAAAAAAGAAATGACAAGAAAATATGTTACAGATGAAAGAGCAAGGTAAAACCTACTAGATCAAATAAATGAAGAAGAAATAGGCAACCTACCTGAAAAAGAATTCAGAGTAATGATACTAAAGATGATCCAAAATCTCAGAAATAGAATGGAGAAAATCCAAGAAACATTTAACAAGGACCTAGAAGAACTAAAGAGCAAACAAACAGTGATGAACAACACAATTACTGAAATTAAAAATACTCTAGAAGGAATCAATAACAGAATAACAGAGGTAGATGAACGGATAAGTGACCTGGAAGATAAAATGGTGGAAATAACTGCCAGGGAGCAGAGTAAATAAAAAAGAATGAAAATAATTGAGGACAGTTTCAGAGACCTCTGGGAAAAGATTAAACACACTAATATTCGAATTATAGGGATACCAGAGGAAGAGAAAAAGAAAGAGTCTGAGAAAATATTTCAAGAGATTATAGTCGAAAACTTCCCTCACATGGGAAAGGAAAGAGCCAATTAAGTACAGGAAGCACAGAGAGTCCCATACAGGATAAATCCAAGGAGAAACATGAGAGACACATATTAATCAAACTATCAAAAATTAAGTACAAAGAAAAAATATTAAAAGCAGCAAGGGAAGAGCAACAAATAACATACAAGGGAATCCCCATAAGGTTAACAGCTGATCTTTCAGCAGAAACTCTGCAAACCAGAAGGGAGTGGCAAGATATCACAAAGTGATGAGAGGGAAAAATCTACAACCAAGATTACTGTACCCAGTAAGGATCTCATCTAGATTCGATAGAGAAATTAAAATGTTTAGAGATAAGCAAAAGCTAAGAGAATTCAGCACCACCAAACCAGCTTTACAACAAATGCTAAAGGACCTTCTCTAGGCAGGAAACACAAGAGAAGGAAAGACCTGCAAAAACAAACCCAAAACAATTAAGAAAATGATAACAGGAACATACATATCAATAATTACCTTAAATATAAATGGAGTAAATGCTCCATCCAAAAGACGTAGACTGGCTGAATGGATACAAAAACAAGACCTGTAGATATGCTGTCTACAAGAGACCCACTTCAGACCTAGGGACACATACAGACTGAAAGTAAGGGGATGGAAAAAGATATTCCATGCAAATGGAAATGAAAAGAAAGCTGGAGTAGCAATTCTCATATCAGACAAAATAGACTTTAAAATAAAGGCTATTACAAGAGACAAAGAAGGACACTACATAATGATCAAGGGATCAATCCAAGAAGAAGGTATAACAATGTAAATATTCATGCACCCAACAGAGGAGCACCTCAATACATAAGGCAAATGTTAACAGCCGTAAAAAGGGAAATCAACAGTAACACAATCATAGTAGGGGACTTTAACACCCCACATTCACCAATGGACAGATTATCCAAAATGAAAATAAATATGGAAACACAAGCTTTAATGACACATTAAGCAAGATAGACTTACTTGTTATTTATAGGACAGTCCATCCAAAAACAACAGCATACACTTTCATCTCAAGTTCTCATGGGACATTCTCCAGCATAAACCATATCGTGGGCCAGAAACCAAACCTTGGTAAATTTAAGAAAATTGAAATTGTATCAAGTATATTTTCTGACCACAATGCTATGAGACTAGATATCAATTACAGGAAAAAAAACTGTAGAAAATACAAACACAGGGAAGCTAAACAATACACTACTAAATAACCAAGGGATCACTGAAGAAATCAGAGGAAATCAAAAAATACCTAGAAACAAATAACAATGAAAACATGATGACCTAAAACCTATGGGATGCAGCAAAAGCAGTTCTAAGAGGGAAGTTCTAAGAGGAAGTTTATAGCAACACAATCCTACCTCAAGAACCAAGGAAAATCTCAAATAAACAACCTAACTTTAAACCTAAAGCAATTAAAGAAATAAGAACAAAAATAACCCAAAGTTAGCTGAAGGAAAGAAGTCATAAAGATCAGATCAGAAATAAATGAAAAAGAAATGAAGGAAACAATAACAAAGATTAATAAAATTAAAGCTGGTTCTTTGAGAAGATAAACAAAATTGATAAACCATTAGCCAGACTCATCAAGAATAAAAGGGAAAAGACTAAATCAACAGAATTAGAAATGAAAAAGGAGAAGTAAGAACTGACACTGCAGAAATACAAAGGATCATGAGAGATTACTACAAGCAACTGTATGCCAGTAAAATGGACAACCTGGAGGAAATGGACAAATTCTTAGAAAACCACAACTTTCTGAGACTGAATCAGGAAGAAAGAGAAAATATAAACAAACCAATCACAAGCACTGAAAGTGAAACTGTGATTAAAAATCTTCCAACAAACAAAAGCCCAGGACCAGATGGCTTCACAGGTGAATTCTATCAAACATTGAGAGAAGAGTTAACACCTATCCTTCTCAGCTCTTCCAAAATATAGCATAGGGAGGAACACTCCCAAACTCATTCTATGAGGCCACCATCACCATGACACCAAAACCAGACAAAGCGGTCACAAAAAACCTCAACATAATAAAGGCCATATATGACAAGCCCACAGCCAACATCATTCTCAATGGTGAAAAACTGAAACCATTTCCTCTAAGATCAGGAACAAGAGAAGGTTGCCCACTTTCACCACTATATTCAACATAGTTTTGGAAGTTTTAGCCACAGCAATCAGAGAAGAAAAAGAAATAAAATAATCCAAATTAGAAAAGAAGTAAAACTGTCACTGTTTGCAGATGACATGATACTATACATAGAAAACCCTAAAGATTCCACCAGAAAACTACTAGAGCCAATCAATGAGTTTGGTAGAGTAACAGGAAACCAAAAAAATGCACAGAAATCTCTTGCATTCCTATTCACTAATGATGAAAAGTTTGAAAGAGAAATTAAGGAAACACACCCATTTACCATTGCAACCAAAAGAATAAAATAGCTAGGAATACACCTACCTAAGGAGACAAAAGACCTGTATGCAGAAAACTATAAGACACTGATGAAAGAAATTAAAGATGATACAAACATTGCAGAGATATATTATGTACGTGGATTGGAAGAATCAACACTGTGAAAATGACTATACTATCCAAAGCAATCTACGGATTCAATGCAAATCCTCTCAAACTTCTTTTCAAAGAACTAGAATCAAAATTTCACAATTTGTATGGAAACACAAAAAACCCCAAAGAGCCAAAGCAATCTTGATAAAGAAAAATGGAGCTGGAGAAATCAGACTCCCTGACTTCAGACTGTACTACAAAGCTACAGTAAGGAAGACTGTATAGTACTGGCACAAAAGCAGAAATATAGATCAATGGAACAGGATAGAAAGTCCAGAGCTAAACCCATGTGCATATGGTCACCTTATCTTTGATTAAGGAGGCAAGAGTATACAGTGGAGAAAAGACAGCCTCTTCAATAACTGGTGCTCTGAAAACTGGACAGCTACATGTAAATGAATGAAATTAGAACACTTCCTAACACCATACACAAAAATAAACTCAAAATGGATTAAACATTGAAATGTAAATCCAGATGCTATAAAACTCTTAGAGAAAAACATAGGCAGAACACTGTATGACATAAATCACAGCAAGATCCTTTTAGACCCACCTCCTAGAGAAATGGAAGTAAAAACAAAAATAAACAAATGGGACATAATGAAACTTAATAGCTTTTGCACAGCAAGATAACCTTAAACAAGACAAAAAGACAACTGTCAGAATGGGAGAAAATATTAGGAAATGAAACAACTGACAAAGGATTAATCTCCAAAATATATAAGTAGCTCATGCAGCTCAATATCAGAAAAACAAACAACCCAATCCAAAAATGGGCAGAAGACCTAAATAGACATTTCTCCAAAGAAGATATACAGATTGCCAACAAACACATGAAAAGATGGTCAACATCACTAATCATTAGAGAAATGCAAATCAAAACTACAATGAGGTATCACCTCACACAGGTCAGAATGGCCATCATCAAAAATCTACAAACAATAAATGCTGCAGAGGGTGTGGAGAAAAGGGAACCCTCTTGCACTGTTGGTGGGAATATAAAGTGATACAGCCACTATGGAGGACAGTATGGAGGTTCCTTAAAAAACTAAAAGTAGAACTACCATACGACCCAGCATTCCCACTACTGGACATATGCCCTGAGAAAACCATAATTCAGAAAGAGTCATGTACCACCATGTTCATTGCAGCACTATTTACAATAGCCAGGACATGGAAGCAACCTAAGTGTCCATGGACAGATGAATGGATAAAGAAGATATGGCACATATATACAATGGAATATTACTCAGCCATAAAAAGAAACGAAATTGAGTTATTTGTACTGAGGTGGATGGACCTAGAGTCTGTCTTACAGAGTGAAGTAAGTCAGAAAGAGAAAAACAAATACCATATGCTAACACATTCCATATATATGGAATCTAAAAAAAAAAAAGTTCTGATGAACTTAGGGTCAGGATAGGAATAAAGAAACAGACATAGAGAATGAGCTTGAGGACACAGGGAGGGGGAAGTGTAAGCTGGGACGAAGTGAGAGAGTAACATTGACATATATACACTACCAGATGTAAAATAGATAGCTAGTGGGAACCAGCTGCATAGTACAGGAAGATCAGCTCGGTGCTTTGTGACCACCTAGAGGGGTGGGATAGGGAGGGTGGGAGGGAGGGAGATGCAAGAGGGAAGAGATATGGGGATATACGTATGCATATAGCTGATTCACTTTGTTATACAGTGGAAACTAACACAACATTGGAAAGCAATTATACTCCAATAAGGATGTTAAAAAAAAAAGTATTAAGTTGGGTATATCACTCTAGATTCTACAGACAATGAAAGGATAATAAAAGAATCCCAAGTACTTTAGAGTAATAATTAAGTGAAATAGAAAAATGTCTTAGAAAAGCACATATTAACAAAAACTAACACAGAAAAGAAATGGAAAAGTTGACTAGTTTTAATAGTTTTATATCTAACAAAAATTTAATTAGTTAAAAATCTTCTTACATAGAAAATTCCAGATACAGATGTTTTTCTGGTGAAATGTTTATGGAAGACATAATGCCAGCTTCAACTAAGCATTCTTAGAAAATGAATGACAAAACACTTCTAGTGATTTTTTAAAATAAATATAATTTTTCTTTAACAACTGTTCCTCAATAATGAATCTGTTGAACTCCCATTTTTCACTATGTGATGGGTCCCTTCATCACATCATTTCACCAGATTTCATAAGGTTTCAGTTACTCTTGGTTACTACAGTGGTCTAATTTTGTTATTTAGAACTCAGTCTTTTTCATTAAAAATTTCCAATCTTGAACTTGATTCAGAGATTATCCATTTTTCTCTACTGTAGCACAGGTAATTTCTGCTTGTAGTAAGTAGGTATTGTGAACTGCCTCTGAGATGCCCCTCACCTCCAGCTAAGAGCCAGGTTCTCCACTGTTGGGGCTCTTATGGGGCATTGGAGAGCAGAGGGCTCCCTTCATGACCAGCCACATAGACCATGGAAACTACTAGACTTTTCTTCCACAGTTTCTGAGATGCACAAAGAAACTTCTTAGGTTCATTTCCTGTCACAGATTATGTTCTCCAGAAAGCAAGAACCGAGACAGATACTTGCATGCAGGAAATCAATTGGAGAGTGTCTGAGGATCAACAACTAAGATCAGAGAATTAGTAGGTCCTATAACTGATTTTTAGAATTATCTGACAATAAAATCTGTGCTCTTTCATTTCTGCTATGCTACATTTTTCCCTCAAGTCTCACTCCTTTTTTCGTCAAGCAGAGCACTTGAATGTTGTTGTCATGAAATCTGCAACACGTGGCCTGAAAAGTGTCCTTTGTAGGGGAAGAGGCACTTTCCAATAATATTTACAAACCAGTATAAATATATAATACTAAAGCCGACTAAGACAACACAAGAAGATAAATAGACCAATTTCCCTCAGAAATATAGTCCCAAAAAATCCTTCGTAAAATATTGGCAAGTAGAATCCAGTAAAATATAGAAAGGAAATTACATAAGATCACTGGAATTTAACCCAAGAGATCAATTGTTTTAATATAAAAAAGTCAATCAACGTAATTTTCCATGTTAACAGAATAAAGGAGAAAAACCAATTGATCATCTTAAAGGTTGAACAAAAATCATCTCAAAGATTAAACAAAAATCATAGGGATAAAGTTCAATCCCTATTCAGAACAAAGATTTCCAGCAAAGGAGGAGTTGAAAAGAATTCTCACAAGCTAAAAAAGTGCATCTCTAAAAACAAACAAACAAAAAACAGCTAACACCTTATTTAATGGTGGAATACTGAATATTTTCTCTTTGTTCTTGAGAACAAGGCAGGGATGCCTAATCTTGTCACTTCTATTAAACATTGTTTTGGAGTGTATTAGCTAGTGCAATAAGGCAAGGACAAACAACAAAAAGATTAGAATGGAAGAATTAAAACTGTCTATCACAAAAGACGTTATTTTTTGCAATGAAAAGCTTTAAGAAATTTACAAAACCACTACTACAATTAGAGTAAGGGACATTAGTAATAATGTAGGATACAAAGTCAATATACAGAAATAAATTGCATTTCTATATAGTAGTAACAACTAGAATATGCAATGAAAATTTTATTTACATGATCAAGAAACATTAGGTAAATAGGAATAACTAAACACATACAAGACCTTTACAGTGAAAGCTATAAAATGTTATTGAGAGAAAATAAAGACGTAAATAAAGATGAGTTAGCCATGTTCATAGATCAAAATTTTTAATATTGTTAAAATGTTAGCTCTGCCCTATCAATCAATGAATTCAACAAAATCTCTATCAAACTTTCAACAGGCTTTTTAAAAAATAGGAATTAAGAAGTTGATTCCTAAATTCATATGGAAATGTGACATATAATAGTAAAAGCAATCTTCAAAAAAGAGCAGAGCTGGAAAACTTATACTTTATTTCAAGACAACATAAAGCAATGTTAATCAAGATCACAGGAAATTGGTGTAAACATAAATAAGCAGATAAATAGAACAGAATGGGCAAGCACGTACTAAGTTCTCATTGTTTATGAATGGGATCAGGAAGGAACATCAGCATTTTCTGATCTTCCTATCATTAAATAGAGGTATTTAATTTAATTTTGAGTTCATAATTCCGTATTTTTGCTACATTTTCATTTCTAGAAGTTAGATTCTCTTTCTAATCTGATTATTTTCACTGTTCCCATTTCCTATAAATGTTTAAAAACATACATTTTATCTCTTTAAATATAGTGAACATGGTTATATTATAGTTATAGTATTTATTTCTAAAATACCTGAACATTTTTCTGGTCTATTTGTCAAATCTGTTGTTTGGCTGGCTTTCACCCATAATGCCTTTTTTTTTTTTAACATCTTTATTGGAGTATAATTGTTTTACAATGTTGTGTTAGTTTCTGCTGTATAACAGTGAATCAGCTATATGCATACATATATTCCTATATCCCCTCCCTCTTACGTCTCCCTCCCACCCCTCTAGGTGGTCACAAAGCACTGAACTGATCTCCCTGTGCTATGCAGCTGCTTCCCACTAGCTATCTATTTTACATCTGGTAGTGTATATATGTCAATGCTACTCTCTCACTTTGTCCCAGCTTCCCCTTCCCCCTCCTCGTGTCCTCAAGTCCATTCTCTATGTCTGCGTCTTTATTCCTGTCCTGCCCCTAGGTCCTTCAGAACCATTTTTTTTTTTAGATTACTTATATATGTGTTAGCATATGGTATTTGTTTTTCTCTTTCTGACTTACTTCACTCTGTATGACAGACTCTAGGTCCATCCACCTCACTACAAATAACTCAATTTTGCATAATGCTTTTTTAATAACGCTTACTTTTATTTTGGACGTTTTGCTTCCCTTGTAACACTATTTGTGGAAATTGATTTAGGTATACGAGAATAAATTCATTTAGCATAGACGTGTATTCCTTCAGTGCAGAGCAACAGGATCACCTGTCTAGAAAACTTTAGATTAAATTTGTGCATAAGTTTTCAGAATGCTCAGGTAATGGTAATGTGGGTGGCAAATCCTTGTGAAGGGTGACTAGAAGTCACAGTTTCATAGCATTTTCCCTCTGATTTTCTTAGAACCTAGGTAGCTTTCCTGGTAACCCCTTGGGCTGTAGGTATATGTCATGTTTGCTGCCAGATCACTCTTAATCCGAGTATGCAGGCTTTTGTACTCTCTGTGTAAGCACTTTGGTTTGCCTCTTTTAATCTGGGCACCTAAGCTAGTGATTTTCAGATTCTGAAAATGTTCTCAGGTTAAAGAATTCAGTAGTCTCTTGACTTCCTACACTCCTAGTTTACCTTAAATACTGGCACAATTATTTTTTGCTATTTTACCTGTCCTTTTTGCTTTAAGAAGCTTTTAAAATATGTCATTCAGCATTTTTATTCAGTTGTATTCAGAAGGATTAGTCCAAATACTGTCCCAGTCTTATTACTAAACATGATTCTGATTTATTTTATTTTTTATTAGATAACTAACAAATTTATCTGAAACAAAGAGGTAGATGCATATGTACCAAGCCATAAACAGTCATCTACATGAGCCATATTTAATCATTCAGCTTTAAATTGTCATACAGGACACCAAACCTAACAAGGTAGTGGCTAGACCACATGTTTTAATGAGTTGTATCATTTTATAATAAATAATTTACATCAAACCTATTGAAAAGATATGTTAAGGAAGATTAGTATAATTAATATATTCAGTTGGCAACAGAGCTAAAATAAAAAATACCCTGGCCTTTTATTTAGATATCTATTCTAACTGTACATTGTAAGGAACACTTTAGCTACATTGATCATTTATTAAATTTTAAAGAGTATTAATATTGCCAGAGAATGAAAGATGTTTAAACAGGAAAAGACTGGGATGTGAAAGAGAGCAGCAATGAAATAGTTATTCTTTTGAAGTATTTTTATCATCATAGACGTTAAACACTCACTATGTAAACAGAGTTGTAAAATTTTTCTGTGAATTTATTCAACCAATCATCCACCTATGTCAAGCTTTCATTTTTCAGACATTCATTGGGCATTCTTTTGTGTATTTTTTTTCAGGACGTTTTTCCTCATCAACCCCTCTCTATCTCTCCTACTGTGTTAGACTTAGCTCTTTGATACTCCTATTTTTCATTCATAAAAATACAATCAACAGCCAAAAATAGCTAGCTATTATTACTTTTTTTGTGTTCCATAAATTTAATTAGCATTTCATATGCATTATTTTATTTAAAAACTCACAAAGGGTCTGAGAGTTAATTCTCTCATTAACCGAGTTTAAGGTGAGGAATACGAGTAAAACAACTCCAATGTCACACAGTTAATGAAATTTAGATATTATTTGCATCCTATCTAACTTCAGAAACAGACACTCTGCTGTCTCCAGAGTAACGGATGTGTGGTATCTTAAAAGATAATTAAAAATAAATAAGTTCATCATTCCAATAAGTTCTACACACACACACACACACTCACATTCACAAAAACCTGTTTTTCACTTCTGTCATCCAATTGAAACCATGATTCAGTTTTAAAGTGGCATCACTTTTAGAGAAACAGTACAAGAGACATTAAGATAATTTAAAAGGAATTTTGATCTCTATTCACATGTTCCAAAAACATTGTTGGAACTCTTAAGTCATAACGCTGATAAATATTTCCTATTCTCTCTTTTCTTTTCTTCCCAAATTCTCTCAGACGCTTCCCAGAGTATGTATCCCTTCTTGCCCTTCATTATGTAGATTAACATAATTTCTCTTAACGTTACCTTATGAACTTCCTTCCACCTCTATGGTCTTTACTTTCTCTATCTGTTTTCGAATTCTAAATTGGAATTCTTAGCATTAGGCTGTTAAGAGAGGGACTCTCCTCTGGGAGATGAGAGAGCCTGGAAATACATGCACATTTATATATATGTGTGTGTGTGTGTGTGTGTGTGTGTGTGTGTGTGTGTCTGTTTGATATAAAACTGAATTTAAGTGTTGTAATGCCTAAAATGAAAACAAAACAAAACAAAACCTGTAGGGTAAAATCATGAAGAAGAAAACAAGCGTGAAGTTTCTGTAGCCATTTTGCTTATTTTACAAGAAAGCCATATGAATGAATGGAGTAACTTATTCTAAAATACAGTTACTTCTCTGAAAAAAGGTGACCATGACAATGGAAGCTATGTTCTTTAAGAAATTCTCTTATGCTGATAACCTAAAGGTATTCTTCCTTCTATATTTAACTGAGTAAGCAGTTCCATATTACGTACAGGCCATTCACAGAGATTAAAAATTTTAATTTGCCATTTACATGTAAGTATATCTGTTTTTAATGTATGTTTTAAAAATATTTTTGAATATCATTCCTAGAAATATTTTAACACACTTGGGAGACTATCAATAACCTCAAAGTTTTCAAATGCTCAAGTATTCTCTGGGATTAACAGTCAGTTTAGGAAGCTACGTTCATTTTCTTGCCACTTGGGTTTCATTTAATATATTGCTGCCTCAGTGCCCCACTGCTGTGAAACTCTGTTTCAAGTTGAACCTTTTTCTTTTCCTGAGTTTTCATGATGGAGAGCCCCTGTGGCCTCTGTGGTGCCTGAATGGAAGAGTGCTTTTGCAATTCAGGGCTGCTGGGGGTCCTGCCCCTATTAGGTGAAACTGCAGCCCTGGAGTAGCAGCTGAGAAAAGTGGGAGCCCTTGTCTTATTGAAGTAGAACAGCTGGGAATAGTTTCAGTAACAAGGAGCTGGGACATAGAGGAGCATGGGGTCGGGGGTGGGAGGAAGCTGTGGCTCACATGTCACAGATTTGCTGTTCTTACCCAGATTTAATAGCTTTTCTTGAATAAATATTTCTGAAATGGTAAGCACAGAGACTTTAAACGGTTATTATAATTATTAAATAATTTTCACCAGGTAAATGGTTGTTTTACGGGGCGAGCTACTCACATTGCCATTCCAGAAGTCCAAGGCAATTTTTAAATCAATCTTCAGAGATTTCAAAGTTCCTTAATTAGTCTTGTTCATATAATATTAGAGAATAGTTGCAAGAATGATTCTAACTAGTTGTCACATGTATAATCTTGAACAGTGTATCTCAGTCCACATGGTTAGTTATCACCACAAGGGAAGTTTTTAAAACATACTGATAAACAGGACTTGCCCCCAAGATATTCTGATTAAATTGTTCTGGATTGGACCTAGCATTAGTAATTTTTTTTTTTTTGATTCCTGGCATGATCCTAATTGGAGCCAGATTTGAGAACCATGGAATTTGATATTTTAGAGAGGATTCATGTGTTGAATTCGTAGTTGAAATTAATCACTTTTACATTTTCTACAAAACTTAACATTGAGATTACAAACTTTCTGAGGGTATTTGTGTGGTGGATAATTATCTCTTCTTTACACAGTTATAAATAACTACATAATGAAAATAACATAGAACATAAAGTTTTAATTGCTTTTGTTTGATGAAGATATGACTTGCACAAAACACACATTTTCCTCCTTATCCTTTTTGGTATAAATATTATATAATCATCTATACAGACATATTATTTATAAACCTATTAAGGGATTACGGTTATTATATCAAGTGAAATGTGTTAGTAGAAATTGGTAAATTTCATTTCTGTACAATATGGCAATCACATATCTTTTGGTTACTTCATGACAAGTATTGCCAAAAAGAGATCTGGAAGC
The DNA here is from genome assembly GCF_949987515.2 of Delphinus delphis. NCBI lineage: Eukaryota > Metazoa > Chordata > Mammalia > Artiodactyla > Delphinidae > Delphinus > Delphinus delphis. Next base: position 52,278,372 of record NC_082684.1, on the reverse strand, counting down.
ATATAAAAGGTTTAAGAGAAAGAATATGGGAAAGCCAAACTACAATCCAGGTCGGATTATTCTCCTGACTTTACGTAGGAACCCCTATTGTCACCTACATGGATAGTAGCAAAGTGGATTTGAGTAACAAGCTTCCAAAGATTATGGTCTTTTATGTTCCCAAAATAAAACGAAAATTAAAATGAATATTTTTAGAAACCTTATGCTAATCATTAGACCATCCCTCCCTAGAGGATGGACACCGCATGTTACAATTGCAGCAATTGTTATTTTCTCCTTTGTGATTTTACCTAATTATATAAGAGGACTGTGTTTTGTACAAGATTACTGTCATTAGTGTGACAAATTTCTTCCCAAGTTTCAGTTTATGAAGAACTATTAAAATCTATTATATTTTATTTTATTTTCCATCTTTTTAAAAGTGTTAATCAGCACTGTGACAAGACTCTACATAGAGATTACCATTATAAGAGATGCATCAGATAAATTTTGATAAAGTTTGCCTTTATTCAGCCATGGGCACCAGAGATCTACATTATAAGAAATTATTATTGTTTACATAACAATCAACAGATATTTGAGACATTTTGTGGACAAAGGTATTATGCTCTGGGCTATACAACTGAATAAACAGTTCATTTCTTTTTCAGGTTTCTGCATATTTAGGGCCCATTCATTTAATGTTGGAATGGGATCACAGAAGTCATGGCTAACTATGAAGTATATACTAAAGATTATTAGAATAATCGTGAACTTGACGAGTTTTAAAATTTTTTGTGTGACTTTTCCTCTCATTTATAAAGATTAAATTCCTGGAAATACCTATTTTAATGTGTATAAAATTAATGAAAATTTGGGAGGATATATAAATAATTTTAAATCAGTTTTCAATAAAATTGCATAAATATAAAATATTAATTTAATAGATATAACCATTTATAACAAGATAATACATGAAGGTAAATTATCATCTGTTACCTATATTGTAATACCTTTCTATTTCTCAAGATAATTTAAGTTGATTTTATTGAGATAATAAGCATTTATTGATAAAATGAGTGGCCCATCATACATAGTGGCATAAAATTTTAAACTCTTTAAAATTTGTTATTGCTCTAAATCTTCACAATGACATTTGAATGTCATTGTCATTTCATTAACATTGCACATTATTCTATACTTCGGTCAGGAAACTGCAGATCTTAATGAGATTTTAGTAGTAACAATATGCACTGTCATAAAATTTGTGAGCTCTCATGGTGAAATTAAGCTCTAGTTCTTATATTGAGTTGTAAACTTCCTGAGACAGGTCAGGTAAATGGGGACTGGTGCCCATGGCTGACTAAAGGCAAAATTTATCTGATGCATTTTTATGTGCTTTCTGGATTCTCAGCTCCTTTCTGCACAATCCATTCTCAAAACAGTACTTGAGCCACAGGGCACTTGATGTCCAGGTATTTCCTTTCAGGCTTAGAAGGAGTGGCAATTTCTAAATAATTTAATCTATTCCCTTTATTTTGTGTAAAGAGACACTGAAGCCCAGAGAAGCGCTGATTAATGACACACAGCTAAGGTGTTGCAGAAATAGGCAGGGAAATGGGTCTTTCTGATTCACATTGTCTGTGTATTTTTGTTGTTTCAAATCAGATGTAAGCAACTTGTAGCCATATTCTGGAAATTCACTGGCCAGAGCTCAAATGAACAGAAGTTTAAGATGGTCAATCCAATGCCAGTTTATAAGGGAGCAAACGAAATATTTATGAAACCATATCAGCAGTGATTGTAGTATGCCAGAAGGAGAGAAAGTGGATGATATGTGGTGGAAGAGATGTGTGTGTTTGCGCGTGTGTGTGCTGGGGAGGGGGTGTCACATGCTTTGTCAAGCTTACCAATGCCTCCATAATATTCTATCAATATTAAATATTCATTAAATACCTCATATTACTTGACTCATCTGTAACAATTAACAAAATGGATCTCTCCCACCATTAGTTTCCAGGACATTACTAATTTTCCTCTCACCTAAATGGTTACTTCTTAGTCTCCATTGGTCCCTCCTCTACCCCCAATCTCTGGATGTTGGTGTGCCCTGGGCTCAATCCTTGGGCTTCTTTTTTCTGTTTACACATTCTCTTGGTGATCATATTTAGTATAGAATTCCTGATTTCTTTTGACACCCCAAAGCTGTTCCACCCATTGAACTCAGTTAAATGAAATACTGTCGTTCTAGCTGTTTCAACCAAAATCCTTGGCATGATGCTCAACTTTTTATCTTATAAATTACATCTAATTTTTTGGCAAAATCATATCTAGATGCTGAGCACCATATTACTATCTATCTCTACAGCTAATATCCTGGTCCAAGCCACCAATATCTCTTCCCTTCATTCACAGCTTGTCTCCCTGCTTCCACAGTTACTCTCCTATAGGCTATTCTACACAACACATCTAAGTTATTATGACATACCTCTGGTTAAAGTTCTCCATTCATTTATTTCTTCAACAAATATTGATTCATTCTCCATTCATTCATTGAATATTTTCATGTGGTAGACACTCTTTTAGATGCTTGGTATCTATCACTGAACAAAGCAAAAGTGATTCCTGCTTTCATAAGCTTACAGTCAAGAAAGGAAGAAACACAACAAAAAATATGACTTAAAACATTAATTGTAATCTCTATTAGGAATTCTACAAAGAATAGTAAAAGTAGATCAGGGTAAGAGGGATCAGAATGCCAGGGTGTTAATAATGGTAGAGAGATGAGCAGGCAGGCTGCAATCTTAAATTGGGTGATTAAAAGTACCCTCACTGAGAAAGGAAGACTTGCACATATATTTAAGGGAAAAAAAAACTTAGCCAAGTGTATACCTGGAGGAAGAATGTTCTGGTTAGAGGGAACAGTAGGCACAAATGTCAAAAGCCAGGAGACTGCCTGGCATGCCCTAATCATTTCGCTCCAGTAATACTATGCCATGTTACTTGAGTTTTCTACCCATGTTCTTGCCTCAAGATCTCCGTTCTTGCTGTTCCTTCTTCCTTGAATGCATTCATCGGGATATTTGCAAGGCTCATTATGAAACTTTTCCATGTGTTTGCTCAAATTTAACATCAGAGCAACCTTCCTTGATCACATTATTTAAAACTGCGTCTCTTTTCCCCAACGCCATCCATCTCCCTCCCCTGCTTTAATTTTGCCAAGACTACTCAACATAATCCATCATATACTATGTTTAATCCATTATACTATATTATTTATTTGTCATATCTATTGTCTGTCTTCCACCCTAAAGGGTTATGTCCATGAGTGCAGGGATTTTGTCTATTGTGTTTATTGTGCTACTTCCAGCACCTAGAACAGTGCCTGGCACTACATCTTTGAGCTACTCTCTATTTTAATCTAGTAAATGGGATTATCAAAGCATTGAATAATTAGTCTTTGAATGAAAGAATGGTTAATTATTTTAGAAGCTCTAAATTCTCTACTAATATTTGCCTATCAAAATAAAACTCTCAGATAAATGGTCATGATTATGTAAGATATTAACTTTAGAGAAAGTTAGGTTAAGAGTAAACCAAAGCACTATCTTTGCAACTCTTCTAAAAATCTAAAATTATTTTAAAATAAAAAGTAAAGAAAAAAATAGAATCAGCTTTACATAGGTCTTGATGCTCAAAGGGGGCTTAATCTCAATTGTATAATTTCTTCTAACACACAAGCAAAATAAAAATATCTAGCTACTATTGGCTCAGTTCATCTTACATAAATGAACTAGTAAATAAATCATGATCCTTATATCCTGAGACCTGTGGAGACCAGGAAGCCCTCTTGTGCAAGATCCACGGCAGTCCTTGAGTGAGACCAGGCCCTGTACCTCTTGTAGAGAAAGTCCTCCAAGTTCTTTTCAGAGACCACAGCGGCAAAAACAGAGACGTGAAAAGTTGACAGACTTACCGAGATAGTTGGGTCAAGTCAAGTGACGATGCAGAATTGAGATACCAGTGTAGAGGAGGGAGAACTGAACAGTTCCAGAGTCAACAAAATGCCACAATTATAAAAGGTAAACGAGACAAGGGCCTGACTACATTAGTTAATAAATTGTTATAAAATTAGTGATTATTGGTCTAAAAACATATACATTTGATGATGATTTAGTAGAAGATAACATAGTTTAAAGTGTTTAAATATATATAGTATAGAAGGACATTTAGTTCAACAAGAGTTACTATAATACATTTCTTAAATCCTATCTGTACTCTGAATGACTATGACACTTATCAGTTCTTTACTAGGACATCAGGCATGTAGTGAAATATAATCCTATACTTTATTCATTAGTCTTTAAACTTTTATAGAAGAAAACTGTTTCTCAAAAGATTTTTATTGAGAAACCACATACTTAAAAATACATAAAAACAAATTGAGTTGACAAGTAACTAAAACTTTATACCTATATATATATATACATATATATATATATATATATATATATATATATATATATATAAATGCCCTGTTAGCAGTGTTATCTAGATTACTTTAAATGATAAAAATGTTACTGAAGTAAAGACATTATTTCAATGTATTGGATCAAAAATATTCCCATATTATTTTGGTAGTAAAAATGAATTTTGAAGTTTTGAAAATTCATTGAAAAATGAATTTTGAAAAACTTTGAAAAATTCATTATAACACAGTGTGATAAGTATTATCAAATGGGCAAAGATACAAGGTATCTTGAAAAAGCAAAAGCAAGAGCATCCACTCCAGTCTTGAAGGTTTTCCAGAAGTGACATATAGGTTGTGGCCTGAAGAATAAGAAATAATTTGTCAGGTGTATTTTTTGTTGAGGGAAAAGCTATGCTTTCTCTCGGTGGTCAATGATCATTTCTGTAGATGCAGCCTTTTAACATCACTACTCTGGGAAACTCTCTATTCTATTTCTCCCAAGGAATTGGAATTGGAGTTGGCTGCCACATAGAGGGGGTGTGAGTGCCGACAGCCTCCTTAATATCTTCGAGAGGTGCACCAACCTCAGCTCCAGTTCCCTCTACCTTCACTCTACTCAGTGATATCTGGAGTTGTTCTGGAGATAACCTCACATATTCAGGAAATTATAAGTAATTCACTGTAGAACAGAGAGAATGAAGAGACAGCTATCATGATACATGGCTTGGTGGCTAAGAGGGGACCTGAACAGGAAAGGGTCTATAAGTCATGTTAAGGTTTTGACCATTTTCTGAGATGAAAGAAAAGATTTTGAATAGTTCAAGCAGAGAAATGGCATGATCATATTTGTGTCCTACAGAGATACTCAGAATGTAGTAAAGCCCTTTAAGAGATTGTGGCAATGAGTTTTGCTATGGGAGAACAAAGGTTCATTTCAACAATTGTAAATCAGGTGAAAACATAGATATGAATAAAAAGGAGTACAAAGGGCCAGCCAGTTTCCTATAGAACCCAAGAATAAGGTAATTTAGCCTTTAGGCACATAGTCTGGTCTGGGAGATTGTAAATATTAGTTGTCTGGAATTACATAAACCATTAATAATAAAGTGAATACAATTATCCCTTTCAAGAGTTTTAAAATTATTTTATATTTTTTGCAGATTTGATATTAACTCCATACTTTGAATACTAATTAATCTGTTGGAGATTTTAGAGATTTGTGATTTTTATTCTAATAAATTATTGCTTTAGTCAATGAACTGTCATTTCTCAAGGACTACATTATATTCCAATCAAAAGTCCTGGGGAATAGACTTAACTACCAATATAGTGTTTTAAATGATAGCCATAGATATTAGCTTCATAAGCAGTGAGTACAGTTATAGGATTTTGTAATTTAAAAATGTAAGGGTAATGATAAATTTAAAATTTTCCATATGATTTCTAAGAAAGAAACATGAATATTGAAATATTGCTTTTACCAATAATTCTGCTTTTCTTTGGTTACAGATAAATCAAAAGGATATAAAATAAAGTTAATACTTTATTTTTAATTTAACATTCTAGACATTATTTAAAATGTATCTTTAAACACCTCTTTGCATGCCACTGTGAACTATAATAATTTGCCAAGATAGACATTTTAGAAAAAACTTTAGTCATATATGAAGTGAGCTCTTCGGTTTCATGGAAATCATTGTTCAACAGCAATTCTAGCATTCCTTTTACATTTCTGAATAACTCCTTTACATCAACAGATGACTATGTATAGATACAGTTACGGATGGACATAGAGAGATAAAACAGTTAGTGATGTGGACATAAATTGTTATCAGTTAGGGTTTAGTCATATTCAAAGTGTTAGAGAAAACAATTCTATTTCCAAATACCTTAAGTGTTCTAACAGAAAAGGATTATAACACAGAAAATCAGGTGTGCTTAGAGAACTATCAGAAGGGCTTGGAGAGCAAGGGTCAGGGAAATATGTCATTGCAGAGATTAGGAGGCTACAGAAATTATACAAGGCTGGTTCTAATGAGCTCCCCTTTCTGTAACACCAAGGTGAATGATTCACTCACATATGTGATTGGAAGTTTATATGAATCTTTTGTGTCTGCCTACTGCTGCCAAAGGAGGTTAATTATTTCCCCTTCTCTTTAGTCTTCCAAATCTTAAGTGAATGCTTTTCATTGAATCTAACCCAGAATCCTGATGACAAGAGATTCTGAGAAGTACATTTCCAAGATTTCTCCTATACAGTGTAGGGGAGAAAGATGCTGATTTGATAAGTCCTAATATGGCACAAAGATACAGAAAGATTTAGTATGGCTATAGATGAAGATGTAGAAAAGTTAAATTACAAAGATTTATGTATTTGTAGTTGAGAGACATTATAGCCAAAAATGGAACTTATTTATTCTACCAAACAACAAAGAATCCCTCAATCCACAAATATTTATTTAAAAAATACTAGGCATTAATCTTAGGAAAGCTGTCAAAAGAATGGGCAATTAAGGAATTTAAAATCATGAGAAAGAATAAGGTCGGGGAGAGAACCAAGACTTTTGTTTTCTCTTTACTACTGATGAAAAAATTAATAATCAATCTAAGAAGGAAATGGAAAACTTTTATTCAGGACAACCTGAGGATTATAACCCAGGAGACAGTCTCTCAGAGAGCTCTGAGAACTGTTCTGAAAGGTAAGGGGGGAGGTCCTTACATATGTGATTTTGGAGAAGGGATGTGTGCAATCAAAGACCTATCTTGGTAGAAGGTTACTGCTTTCATGAGGAAGAGATATATTAGTTAATGGTTTTAGTGCTTTGCTAAGTATGGGAAGATGCAAGAAACTGGGTTCATAAAATTTTCTACTGAAAATATCTAACTATCTGAGGGGCAGTTCTGCCAGTTTTCCCAGAGCCCAGAGTACCTCATCCTGATCTTTGCCCCATTTTTCTTTCAAGCTGTTTTGTAGGTCAGCAACTGCAGTGGCTATTGACTTGATTCTTATAGAACTGAATGGTAGGCGGCATTTTTTATTTTACAATGCCCTCCCTTTTGGTTTTATTTTTGATCAAGGTTTGTGAGGCATTTTGTGACCAATTTGTGACCAATTTGTCCCAAGGTTCTAAGAATGTTCGTTCCCAGGTCAGGCAAAGATTTAGTGGATAGGTCACTAACGTGCTATTGTTGGACTAGGCCCTGTTAACAGTAACCAAAAGCCTCTGGATTGCCTGTCTTACAAGTCTGTTATGGTCTAGGAAATGCTTCCCTTTTGTCGCTTCCTCCCATACCTGGAGTTGTTACGCTATTACAATCATTTATCTTATAGAACTATATATTTGGTCAATTGTTTCAAGTTGCCTGGTCATCATTATTTTTATTGGAGGCTCAGTCACACATTTAGTAATGCAAAAACAACATTCTTATAAAAGAGTCATAAAACAGGTAATGTAGATAGTAACACTAACAAGGCCATAAGTAAGTATTTAAGCTAAGAACTGTCGTTAGGTATGGCCCAGTATCTCCACGGATCATCTGACCCAGTCTATTCTGCACCAATCACTATCTTTGAGGGAAATGATATATTGGCATTGTACATAAAGTTCACCAAAGATAACTTTTTTCTTTTTAGATTCCATATATATGGAATGTGTTAGCATACGGTATTTGTTTTTCTCTTTCTGACTTAACTTCACTCTGCATGACAGATTCTAGGTCCATCCACCTCAGTACAAATAACTCAATTTCGTTTCTTTTTATGGGTGAGTAATATTCCATTGTATATATGTGCCATATCTTCTTTACCCATTCATCTGTCCATGGACACTTAGGTTGCTTCCATGTCCTGGCTATTGTAAATAGTGCTGCAATGAACATGGTGGTACATGACTCTTTTTGAATTACGGCTTTCTCAGGGTATATGCCCAGTAGTGGGATTGCTGGGTCGTATGGTAGTTCTATTTTTAGTTTTTTAAGGAACCTCCATACTGTTCTCCGTAGTGGCTGTGTCAATTGACATTCCCACGAACAGTGCAAGACAGTTCCCTTTTCTCCACACCCTCTTGAGCATTTATTGATTGTAGATTTTTTGATGATGGCCATTCTGACTCATGTGAGGTGATACCTCATTGAAGTTTTGATTTGCATTTCTCTAATGATTAGTGATGTTGAGCATCCTTTCATGCGTTTGTTGGCAATCTGTATATCTTCTTTGGAGAAATGTCTATTAGGTCTTCTGCCCATTTTTGGATTGGATTGTTTGATTTTTTGATATTGAGCTGCATGAGCTGCTTGTAAATTTTGGAGGTTAATCCTCTGTCAGTTGCTTCATTTGCAAATATTTTCTCCCATTCTGAGATTTGTCTTTTCATCATGTTTATAGCTTCCTTTGCTGTGCAAAAGCTTTTAAGTTTCATTAGGTCACATTTGTTTATTTTTATTTCCATTTCTCTAGGAGGTGGGTCAAAAGGATCTTGCTGTGATTTATGTCATAGGGCATTCTGCCTATGTTTTCCTCTAAGACTTTTATAGAATCAGGCCTTACATTTAGGTGTTTAATCCATTTTGAGTTTATTTTTGTGTATGGTGTTAGGGAGTGTTCTAATTTCATCTTTTACATGTAGCTGTCCAGTTTTCCCAGCACCACTTATTGAAGAGGCTGTCTTTATTCCACTGTATATTCTTGCCACCTTTATCAAAAATAAGGTGACCATATGTGCATGGGTTTAGCTCAGGCCTTTCTATCCTGTTCCATTGATCTATAATTCTGTTTTTGTGCCAGTATCATACTGTCTTGATGACTGTAGCTTTGTAGTATAGTCTGAAGTCTGGGAGCCTGATTCCTCTAGCTCTATTTTTCTTTCTCAAGATGCTTTGGCTATTTGGGGTCTTTTGTGTTTCCATACAAATTGTGAAATTTTTTATTTTAGTTCTATGAAAAATGCCATTGGTAGTTTTATAGGGATTTGCATTGAATCTGTAGATTGCTTTTAGTAGTATAGTTATTTTCACAATGTTGATTCTTCCAATCCAAGAACATGGTCTATCTCTCCATGTGTTTGTATCATCTTCAATTTCTTTCATCAGTGTCTTATAATTTTCTGCATACAGGTCTTTTGTCTCCTTAGGTAGGTGTATTCCTAGGTATTTTATTCTTTTTGTTGCAGTGCTAAATGGGAGTGTTTCCTTAATTTTTCTTTTAGATTTTTCATCATTAGTGTATAGGAATGCAAGAGATTTCTGTGCATTAATTTTATATCCTGCTACTTTACCAAATTCGTTAATTATCTCTAGTAGTTTTCTGGTATAGTCTTTAGGATTCTTTATGTATAGTATCATGTCATCTGCAAACAGTGACAGCCTTACTTTTTCTTTTCCAATATATATTTATTTCCATTTTATTGTATTACAATTCAGGAAGAGAACTATAAACCTTACCTTGAGCTACTCAAATATGGGAAGATGAATAAGCACCTTGAAAAGTTAAAAATGAATATTGGGGCTTCCCTGGTGGTGCAGTGGTTGAGAGTCCGCCTACCGATGCAGGGAACACGGGTTCGTGCCCCTGTCCGGGAGGATCCCACATGCCACGGAGCGGCTGAGTCCGTGCGCCATGGCCGCTCAGCCTGTGCGTCCGGAGCCTTGCTCCGCAACGGAAGAGGCCACAACAGTGAGAGGCCCACATACCAGAAAAAAAAAAAAAAAGAATATTGCATTAGATAGAGTGGATTTGAATGCAATAAATTAGAGTAGAGAAAGCCTGTATGTAGCTCCCCCAAAATCAGATTGAAGTGCTTCTAGGAAAACTCTGATGTGCCATGCTTCTAACCTCTAAGAGACTTTTTCGGGGTCATAATAAAAATAAATAAATAAAAATAATTTGCATTGATATCTGTGAGTGTCAATGGCTCTGCCATTCAGATATGAAGGCTGAGATACAAAATATGACTACTTTCACCTTGAAAGTTAATCTATACTGTCTGCCTTTGCTGTCTTCTGCTACCAGAATGCACTACATTTTAAACCTACTTCTCCAATAACCTTATAAACATTAAACTTCTACCAAAGAAAATAAAGAGCCTTCCTCTTAACTATAAAAATTGCAATCCTTTTCCTTTTGAGTTATTATCTATGACTTCTCTCTGCTACTTTTCAAAGATAACTTAAAATTTGCACCCTCATTGCTTAAAACGCCTGATAATCCTAACACACTTATTTTAATAGTAAACCATCTTCCCCTCCAAAGCCTGTATTCATTTCATTTCATTCCATTTCATTTCTTCTTACAGATAAGGAGCAGTTTCAACTTTAAGGTCATCACTTTCTGTGGCTACATGGTCTTGAATGGTATCAATCTCTCACAGCCACATAGCAGACCTTGGAGGCTCTTCTGTTTCTTTTAAAGAAATCTCAAGGATTTGGGCATTCCTGGGGCAGTTTTTAAAATTCAAACAAGTTGTTGAGCCATTTTTAAATGTTTAGATGAAGTCCAGAAATTATAGCAGGCATCAGTGAGAACCCAGAGAGCCCAACAGGCAATTTCCAAAACTGAAGAAAGAGAAGGAAAGGAGTTGAAGGGTGTAAAAATGGTTAGACACAAAAAGACCATAGAAAAAGTGAAGTACATATGATGACAGTTTATCTCAGGAACAAAGTCTGTGAGTACACTCAGTTTACTATAGCCTCATTCTTTTGCACAGCATGACTGCCATCACTAATATCCTGCATAAGATTCAGAAAGGAACAAAGCACGCTTTTCTTAATATGTAAAAAGGAAAACAATATTTTAAGTATTGTCCTTATATAATATTTTTAAGTAAAACAGTTGGTTGTTCATCTAAATTCAACCAGAGGGTACTACTAATAGAGTAATATATACCTCTCCTTGCTTATTCTCTGGAATATGCAATTGGAATTTAATTTATTGACCACCAGGCCTCATCTGATTACCTTTATCCAAAAGCAACTACTTCAATTCCAGACTTATTTTTATCTTGTCTGCCATAAACTTCTTTTTAAGCCATAGTACTATGTTCTGTTAATTTTCCTGGGAAAGTATGAAGTTTAATTAGGTGGAAAAAATAATATTTTGACAACTAATTTATGTAAATCTGAGCAATTATCATGGAAAAATAAGGAATGGAAAAAGAAAGGGAGGGATATAAGATCTATAAAAATCCAAATACTTGCTATTAATTTTTATGTGTTATCATTTTGATTTTCCTGGAGAGAAAATCAAAGAGAAAGTAAGAAATATCAAACTCTTTCTAACATTTTTTAATCTAGTATTTATTAGGTGATTTCCTTCTTTTTTTGAAATATTGTAAAACCTTATAACCTCACATTTGTGACATGAGCAAAATTACAAATATATTTAAAGGTAGACATTTGTAGTCTGGGTATTCACACACTTAAATACACTATTACCTGGGAAGTGGCAGAGATTAAAAGAGAAAAGTTCTTAAATAATTTTATGTATTTTAGAATATATTTCTACTTTCTGATGTTCTCCTTGACAGAATAAATATTGAACTGGTTTCAATAATAATCTATTGTCAGATTATTATTTATTATAATTCCATAGTGTAATTGAAGCAAAAGGCTGTCCAATGCTTACACAGGTTACATGTGTCTTTAAAAAAATAAATCCAATCTCTAAATAAACTTATTAGAATCAGTCTGAGAATTGGATCCTTACTGGGTAGAGGCTGATATTATTCTGTTTAGTAGATCATAAATTCAACAGATGCTTGAGAAATTATATTTACTGAAGTCAAAAGCAAATCCAGCCAAGTCCTTTATGTATAGATAATTGAGAATTATATAAGACATGAAATCTCAGACAAATCTAATATTATAAAAGTTTAGGTGGAATCATATTATAATTATGAAATAATTTAAAACTTCTTTCAAATGATGAGTATTCCTCTTATTGTCAGATTATCCAGGAAATATATGTTGGGAGGTAATTCTCCAAGGGTCCCTCACACTTCTGCACATCTTCCAGAGGCATTAAGACCTTTTGTTCTGCACTATCTTTTCATAGATGTTTGTATAGCACACAGCATTGGAAGACAGAGATAGTGCTTCCTCTGGGGAAGAGTTCAAGATTATTTGCTGTCCAAGATAATAAAGATAATGTCATCCTCTGAGGCAAAGGCTGAGCAGATTTGTTAGCAGCTCCTTTTAAAATATTGGGACTTCCTAAACTCAGGGCTCCTCAGCTCTAATGCAAATCCACTGTATGTGCCGCATCTACCCGAGCCTGCCTCTATATCACCTTCATGGGATTTGGGGGCAAGGAGAACCAAATGCATATGATGCTCAAATCGCTTGCTGTGCCATGAGTAATAAAGTCCTTTATTTCTGACGCAAGAATATTGTGACACCTGCCGATATCCATGAGATCATGGCAGGCCAACTTGTAGCATGCAAGCAGGGTAAAATTTCAGACCCTTCACAGTTATTGACAATGGGCAAAATCCGACTCTGTGAGTGTGGAGATGGACTGCTGACTTTACGATATTATATTTTTGAGACTTTGCTCCCTGATACTTATTTCCACATTTCCTATGTACACACTCATAGTTTATGTATTCAGTGTAAGAATTCGATAATAAACAATCTTCTCAGCTAGTTGGCAATGGCTTCCAGCTCATCTGCCCTCACACAGCACCTACCGGATGACCACAGCTTCACCTGGTACCTTGCATGCAACATGTGCTCAATCTGCGAATAAATAAATTCACCTAATAAGTCTCCTCACTTTAAGTTCTCATAATGTTTCTGTAAACATGGTGTTTTTATAACATGTATGTTTCTGTAAACATGCATCTGTATACATTTCAGCGAGTTTCTAGGAATCATTTAAACATATACTAAATTTCTGTTCAATACTGTAAAAAATTGCTGATTGGTACAATTATTTCCATTATTTACAGCAGTTTCAGTTTAGTCCTAAACAATGTGTATGTGTAATAATAATTTTTTACTCTCTTTTCAGTAGGAAGGAAAACTACTTTCAAAAATCTTACAAAAGGCTGATGTCAGTCTATTAGTTGGGCTTCACAACATCAAAGCATGTCAACCTGAGACTGATTTCTGCAGCAGCAGGTTAGAAATAAATACTTTTGTGTTTTCACATCTATTTCAGGATTATTTTAGTCCTAGAGAGTAGTTTGGAATCCTATCAGGATATAATCAAGCAATCTTTAAATCTGGTTATGGATGCTTTCTGTAATGGAGATAATTCTATGCTAGGCAATAGTGACTTCTGTAGAAAAGTTCACCTGTTGATTTGCAGAATTACGTATTTTCCTCATATTCCTCTCCTTTTTCATGATAAAATAATCTTAGAAGGAAAAATTAATCTGTTTATATAACAAAAGATAATTCAGAAAAATATAGCAATTATTTAACGTTTAAATTATTTTTTATTGAGATATAATTGACATATAACATTAGTTTCAGGTGTACAACATAATGATTCAATATACATATACATATTAAAAATGTACAGAATGGTGACTATAGTCAATAATACTGTATTGTATATTTGAAAATTGATAAGAGAGAAACTTTTAATTCTTGATTGATATTAGCCATTTTTTAAAAGCTGGATACATTCAGGTTTATATTAAAAATCTGTTTAGGAATGACTAAAACATAAATTGATGAAAATAAATATCATTTTTGTAAAATCTTCCATTTTAAAAACTAAATTGTCTGTTGATACTTTAACATATTTAAAAAATTCACATTATTAACAATAAACATTAAAATCTTACTTCCAGCTTCCCACTATTAATAGTTTCTTATATATCCTACATTCCAAAAAGAACTCAACTATTTTAATCTGCCTTTACTGTAATAATTGCAGCAGCCTGGAATAGAAACACTTACTCTTGCAGAGAGTGTGCATGCCTAGCTTACCAAGTGATCCTCAAAACTGCTTACTCAGATCCTGAAAGGATTCTAACATTTTATAGGGCTGTTACAAATAGCAATATATAATACAAACTATTCCACATCTTGTTTTCCCCCTCTTTTAATAATGTATCTTGGATGTATTTATTGACTGAGTGATAATTTTTTGTATAAATGTAATACAACCTATCTACCTAGCTTGATTATGTTGCCAATGTCAGCTTTTTCCTGTCCATTGCTTTAAAAAATAATGCTACATTGATTTCCCTACTATACCACTAAGAAGGTATATTTACATATAAATTCTTTTCTCTCTCTTTATGTGCACACAGACATGCAAACATACAATTATCTTTCTGATAATTTTTGATAAAGCATACAATCTCTAATTATGAGACATGGGGCTTTAGAATATGTAACAAAAGCAAGACTTTACATTACATATCTATGTAAAAATATTTGGCAATCATGAAATAATTGGTTAGTGTGCACTTTGTTTTTCTTTTGTGTACTCTGCACTAAAGTTCACCCTAGTCTAAGTTTACTTCCCTAAATCACTATCTTCTCTTAATAGTATCATTCATGTTACTAATAAACCAGCTTACTATGCTTTTCCTTTTAATTAGAAAAGCTAAACTTTGGCTTTGTGGTTCTTTGGAAATGTTCTTAATTAAAGTGCAATATGGTGCCAAAAGTAAACAAAATTAGCTACGTGTACAGCAAGTAATAATGTACATTTTATAGTAGTATGGTAAACCACAGTTACTTTAAAAATAAAAGGTAGGGCTTCCCTGATGGCGCAGTGGTTGAGAGTCTGCCTGCCAATGCAGGGGACACGGGTTCGTGCCCCGGGCTGGGAAGATCCCACATGCCACGGAGCGGCTGGGCCCGTGAGCCATATGGCCGCTGGGCCTGCACGTCCGGAGCCTGTGATCCGCAACAGGAGAGGCCACAACAGTGAGAGGCCCGCATACCACAAAAAAAATAAATAAATAATAAAAATAAAAGGTAAAAGATTTAAATAAGATGTCTCACAATTAAATTACTATACCTTGTCTTAAATATGACAACCACCATCTTCTCACCTATCTCTTTAAAAATGATATATGCCATGACATTTTAAACTCAATGTGAATAATTATATCTAATTTATTGAGCTAGTGTGAATAGAATGAAAATTTATTCTGAAATACATCATATAAAAAATTACTGAGAGTTAAAATATGTTTCAAATTCACCATAGGAGCTGTTTTAAGAAATCTAATCTTGTTTTGTTTCGAAAGCAAATATAGTTTTATGCATGATAAGAAGTCACTGAGCACTTACTATAGGCCTGACAATCCACATTATTTCAGTTAATAAGACCATTATTTTTAAAATTTCTTTTTAACATATCCTCTTATAGGTGAGGAAAAATGGTAAATTGTCCAGGGTCACACAGCTAAAAGTGTCAAAGATGATATGTTAATGCATGTTTTTAATTAGAAAGTGAAATTTCTAATTTAAAGAATTTAAATTAAATACTCTGAAGAAGATATGCTAATGAAATAAGCTTCATATCTTGTCTTTTTTTGTGTCATTAATCTTATATCTCTTTTTTTGGTCCTTACCCAGCAAGGTACTTTACAAACCAAATATATTATTAATATCTTATAATCTTTTGTGAATCAATAATAGTCCTTATTAGAATTTTCTAGCTTTAATTTAAATGTTAGTGTCCTTAACTATACAACTCTTCAGGTAGTGTTAGGACTGATATATTTATTCTAACGAGCAAGTAGTCACTCTTTTCTGTATTTTTGAAGTCAAAGCAAACTTAAGCTTGATTGGTAACACAATGGATCCCAGAAAACATGATTACAATTTTCAGGTGAGTAGAGAAAAACAAAATGGCAGAGAACAAAATGTATCCAATCTCTCACTCTTGTTACTGAGGACTGGAGGAATCTACTGATTGATACTTAGAAATAGTTTGATTGTCAATATATTTCCAAATACATAGATACAGCATTAAAAAGTAGAAAAAATAGCTGTTTTGAAAAAAAAATCAATTGTACCACTTTTCTTTTATAGGAGGATTACTAGTTCATTCCATTATATAGTAAATAAGAAAGTAAGATACATACCAGGTACATAACCATTGTCTAATGGTTATTAATATCTAATTTCACCCTGACACTGGTTATAGGTTTTTCCTGAACACCCTCTGCTTTTGCAATAATGGAGATATCTTCCGCCAGCATTCTAGATTCTCCAAACAAGTTAACTTTAAAATTGGTGTACTCTTATTGGCTTGAAGAGAGATATGTATCACCATCATCTATGAATAGTCGTGATGGATTGGAAAGTGCTAATATATATGTATATAATTTCTGAGACAGTGTGAATGCTAGAAACAAACCATCAGACCTTCCTTAGTACTATTTCTCCCCACTCCAGGTGACATGACTTGGTTTGATCATATATAGAGAACAAATCAGAATGGAGCTCTTTAGAGCTCACTATTCACTCATTTAGGAAGCAATGAAGCAGCTGTAAAAGAATTCCTTTTTTCTCTCACTTTTATTTGGAATCAAAATTGTTTCTAGACACAATCAATAACAATGATCAATATTTTCTTGTGAGCATGAATTTGACACACTTTTTTTCTGTTGACTATATTATTCTTCTCTTTGAAATAAAGTTTATTTGGATTTATAACTAAAATTGGTAGACTGAGCCTAAGCATTTAATGTTTCTCCCCTCCCCCCAAGATAATGTTTTTTGAATTGATAATATAAAAATAATAAAAATATATACCATTTTTATAAAAAAGAAGCAACTATATCACCTCCGTGTCAAAACCTCAGCAAAATCTGCAAGTAGCAGGACACATTAAACCTATTGGGGAAAAGATTCCCCTATTTGACTTACCACATGTGAAAAAAATAGCAAAGCTAAAATACAATTAGAAGACATGAGAGCAGAAGGCCACGGAAACCTCCGAACTCAGAACAGCAAATGATGGAAAAGAGGCATGATTATGTATCAGTATTTCCCAAACTCAGTCTATATTCTCTTGATGATGCTCTTATTATTTATTATTTTAATGCTATTACTAATAATGATGTTAATTAAAATAGTGCTAACATTTATTAACATTATGACTAAGTTCCAGATATTTTTCTAAAATTTTACATGCAGTGTGTCACTTGCTATGTAGAGAAATCCAAAGAGATGTGTAATGAATTTAGTATCTTTTGGAGATGAGAAAACTGGGATATAGAAAATATTGATAATGTGCCAAAAATCATAGAACTAGTAAGAGATGGGACTTCAATTTGAGTTGAGCAGTCTGAGTCCAGACCAGTGCCCTGGTCCTCCATTACCTCTATGTACTAGATGACACAAAAACTGCATATTTTATTATGGGGCTAGAGAATATAAAGGTCAATAATGTCTTGAATCATATAGGAAAAAACTAAGAAAAGAGAAAATAAAAGGTAGCAGCAGAGAAGTAAAAAAGGAAAAGGAGACTAAGAAGGAGGAGGAGGATGAAGAGAAGAGGATGCAGGGAAGGAGAAGAGGAAGAGAGAAACAAAGAGATGAGGAGGTGATAAAAGAAGAAACAGCAGTTTACAATAGACTATCAGAAGACCATACATCAAGTAGATCCATTAATGTAATAAAAGTGGGTTAAATTATTTTGAGATATTCATTTAACAAATGAAATGAAGGACTAGCAATAAAGGAAGGATAAAATATATAATGGCAAAAAGTAAACAAAAAGAAAGCAGTGATGCTTATACTGTTATCATATAAAAAAATTGAGAGTCAAAAGCATTAAATGGGGAAATGAGTTATTTTATATAGTTAATGATGAATCTACAAAGAAAAGAGAACATTCATGAACTTTTATGCACCAAATAATAAGGGATTGAAATATATTAAAAATATCCAGGAGCAACATATAGATAACTGATAAAAATATAAATCATAGTTTTAGATTTAATATAACATTTTTCCTTCCAGCTTTTATTAAGGTGTAATTGACATACAGCACTGTATAAGTTTAAGGTGTACAGCATAATGATTTGACTTACATACACCATGAAATCATTACCACAATAAGTTTAGTGAACATTCATCATCTCATACATACACAAAATAATGAAAAAGAAAAAAAATCTTTTTCCTTGTGGTGAGAACTCAGAATTTACTCTATTAACCACTTGCATATATAGCATATGTCAGTTCTGATTATATCTATCATGTTGTTTATTACATTCCTAGTACTGTTTATCTAATAACTGGAAGTTTGTACTTTTGGACCACCTTCATCCAATTCCCCTCCCCCCAACCCCTGCCGCTGGTAACCAGAAATCTGATCCTTTTTCTGTTTGTTTTTGAAGTATGATTGATGTACAATACTATGTTAGTTCCTGGTATACAACTTAGTGATTTGATATTTCTACATATTATAAAATGATCACCATGATAAGTCTAGTTACCATCTGTCACTATACAAAGATATTATGTTATTGTTGACTATAGTCCCCACACTGTACATTTCATCCCTGTGACACATTTATTTTTTAACTGGAAGTTTGTATACCTCTTTATCTCCCTCACCTATTTCTCTCATCTACTCATCCCACTCCCTACTGGCCACCACCTGCTTGTTCTCTGTATCTATGACTCTTTTTTTATGTTTGTTCTTTGTTTTGTACTTTAGATTTAGTATATAAGTGAAATCGTATGGTATTTGTCTTTCTCTGACTTATTTCACCATAATCCCCTCTAGATTCATCCATGTTGCTGCAACTGGCAAGATTTCATTCTTTTCTAAGGCTGAGTAATATTCTGTTGTATGTATGTATGTGTATGTGTGTATATATATGATACCTTCTTTATCCATTCATGTACTGATGGGCCACATATGTTGCTTTCATATCTTGGCTATTATAAATAATGCTGTAATGAACATGGGGTAGATATATCTTTTTGATTTGGTGTTTTTTATTTACTTCAGATAAATACCCAGGAGTGGAATTGCTGGATTGTATGATAGTTCTATTTTTAATTTTTTGGGGGAAACTCCATACTGTTTTCCATAGTGGCTGCACCAATTTACATTACCACAAATAGTGCACAAGCGTTCCCTTTTCTCCACATTCTTCCCAGCACTTGTTATTTGTTCTTTTCTGAAACAGCCATTCTGACAGGTGTGAGGTGACATCTCATTGTGGTTTTGATTTACATTTCCCTGATGATTAGTAACGTTGAGCACCTTTTCATGTGTCTGTTGGCCATCTGTATGTTTCTTTGGAAAAATGTCTATTCAGGTTCTCTGCCCATTTTTTTAATCGGGTTGTTTGTTTTTGATTTTTTTTTTTTTTTTGATGTGGAGTTGCTTGAGTTCTTTGTATATTTTGGATATGAACCCCTTATCAGATTTATCTTTTGCAACTATCTTCTCTGATTCAGTAGGCAGCCTTCTCCTTTTGTTGATAGTTTCTTTTTCTGGGCAAAAGCTCTCTAGTTTGATGTAGTCCTATTTGTTTATTTTTGCTTTTGTTTCCCTTGCCTGAGGAGACAGATACAAAATAATATTTCTAAGACCTATGTCGAAGAGCATACTGCCTATGTTTACTTCTAGGAGTTTTATGGTTTAAGGTCTTACATTTAAGTCTTTAATCCATTTCAAATTTACTTCTGTGTATGGTGTGAGAAAGTAGTCCAGTTTGATTCTTTTGCATGTAGCTGTTCAGTTTTCCCAGCACCATTTACTGAAAAGACTGTTTTTTCCCCATTGTATATTCTTGTCTCCACTGTCATAGATTAATTGGCCATACAAGTGTGGGTTCATTTCTGGGTTCTCTATTCTCTATTCCATTGATCTATGTGGCTGTTAAAGACTTTAATATAACATTTTAAGCAAAATAATGAAAAAAGTGAATTGAGGATTTAAATTATAGCATTGTTATTCATGGTTCAAAATATGTACAGCAAAATTTATCCTTAAAAATTATTTTAAGCTTCTATAGGGACATTGTTTATAATAACATATATTAGGGGAAAAAAAACTTGAAGTCCAATAATAAAGGAAAATTTGTAGACATTACAGAGTAACATGCTGGAATAATAGCTTCCTGGAGACCCAACAACATGGAAACAATTCTCATTTTACTTTAAGAAGGAATATCAGGTTACTGTTTCATATCTTATTCTGCATTAATGGCATGTTAATATTTTGTAAATGATTGAATTCTACAAGTAACTCTAGAATTACTTTTTCTTTATACTTCATTATAGTTTTCAAATGACCTACAATACACTACTTTGCTAATCAGATACAGGCCAAAAATGCAATAAAGTTTATTTAAAATAAACTTTTTTGTTCCACTAAAATATCTATTGCAGAATTTGACGAATGATTTAGGGAGAGTTTTATAAGAGGCATCTCAGAGTCTTTTGTTGAAATTTTAATTACATAGGAGTGAGACACAAAGAATTTAACAAAGTTGTACTGTGTGCATCTTGGTCAATGATCTCTAGCAAATGAGAAATTCATTCAAGTAAAACATCACTCCCATGCCCACCCCTGCCCTCCACACACACATACACACACCACTGTGCGTTTCACATTTGGGTGTGGTATTTTTGCTTTGAGCTCCATATTCAAAATATTTTTTTTCTTGTTCCATTGGTTAGTTTGAAAGAACCCTTAAAATGGATATTTCCAAACACTGTTTGGCTTCTGAGAATGGGACTCCTGCTGCTGCCAGTTTGAGTTGCTATGAAGATCAAGGATGAGAGGTAAAATTACAGCTCTTAAATATTTTTGGGAAAGAAGGTGTCAACTTTCTGACATTAGGCTTTGCAATCAATCCTTCTCATATTTCTATTCTCAGGAATAAGTGTGGGAAAAGACCATTTCAAAACTAAATTGACACTACACTATCAGACAGTAATTTAAAAGCTCTTTGCAGACCAGATTTTTGTTTCTTTTCATGTATCTTGGACATTGAAAGAGTTAATATAAAATTGTTTAATGTTTTTATAGATGGATTTAGTCTCCTCCCTTATCTTTTAGAATGCCTTTACTAAAAATTCTGTTGTCTCCTTTTATCATTTCAACACCCCTGCAATGAAGTAACCATTTCTGTCTTTGATGTCCATATTAATAATTTGTCTCCCAGAGAATCATACATTAGTACCATAGTGATATGGTACTAAATATTCATAACAACAAAAATAGGGCACTTTTTTTTTGCTATGATTAAAGGGGATATTTTTCATATCAATATATTTAGTCATCACCATAGATAAAATATTTAAAAAATAATGTGTATATACACTGTAGTGAGTTACAATAGCACAAATTAAATCCATGAAGACTTATAGTGCTAACCTAGATATACTTTTCACTGACTCAGTAAACAAGGTAACCAATGTGAAAAATCAAATGGTTACAGCAAGAAAGATTTTAATATCATCAAAATACATACTTACAGTTGAGTTTCTAGAATGATTATGCATTTTTGTTACCATGCAGGTGGATGAAGACATGCATGAGATGCAGGTTTATGAGATGGCCAATTTGTGCTTGATGGTAAAATATGTAGTAAAGACATTTTGAGAAATATACGTATTTTTATGAAGCACTGCATCTCTTGGAAAAAATATACAGATGTAATAGAATCAAATGGGTAGCAGACAAGATTGAGGGAAATAGCAAGTCTATATCAAAGTAATTGTGCACATTGAATCAGCCATGGATCAAACTTTAACATTTTGCACCTTATTTTCTATATATATATTCAATGGATGGTAAGAAAAAATTGCATCAAAAATGGGTTAACAGTGCTTCAGATATTCTTTTTTAAAGTAAATTATTAATGAGAGTGGAAAGTGCTTTTAAAGTTTGGCTTAACAGTACAGAAGTTGTCAGGGAAATATTAGCCAGAGATTTTTCTTCATGGAGGAAAAAAATACATTACAAAGAGAAAAACCTGGATAAAGTGAAAGACTCCTCTTTAATGATAGTCAGTCATAAATTGGGCATAATTAACAGATTTTTTTCAAAGCTGGGAAGTTTAAATCAACAGGAACACATCAAATATTTATTGAATGTTTTTAGTGTACATGTCAAAATTACTTCAATTAAAATGAAATTTGAAAGATAGATTGAGTCAACTCAGTGTAGGTGGACTTGAAACTACTTCTATTTACTTTTATGTGATAATGATTATTGTTAAATTAGTGGTAACATTAAAAATTTATTGATATATCATCTTTAGTCTCTTGTAAATTATTTCCCTGTTTGGTTAAGGGGACTGATCAAGAGCTCCTACAAAGCAGTAATAAATATTACAACAAATTGATAAGCACTGAAGTACATGCCTAGGCAATTCACAGAAAAATAAGTAGGAAAGTTCAATTAAGGGAAAATATTAAATGAAAGAAATGCAAGGTAGAACATAATGGGACATCAATCTCAGTTAATTAAGTGGGATTTAAAAAAATTATTTAAAAAACCAAACATGTCCTCCATAACTTTCCTTATCCAAAAAACACATTCTACTTTCCTTAACTACTTTTCATACACAATTGTTTATTTTCACCCCTATTATTTCTAAGTCGTTTTAATTGATTAGAATTTTAACCCTTAAAATTCTTAACTACTAGTGAAAACTAAAAAGTAAGCAATTGTGGAATGTCTTTGACAGTAGCTTTCTGTAGATTGACAAATTTATAAATACATTTTATAGTTTCTCGAAGTATATATTCTTCCTTATAGTAAATTTTCAATATGGCACAAAACACAATTATTAATAAGCCCAAATATCTTTAGTTCCTCTGTAAAATGAAGCCAAAAGTGTTCTTTGTTTTCTTTCCTGGCTGTGCCACATGACTTATGGGATCTTAGTTCCCTGACCAGGGATCAAACCTGTGCCCCCTGCAGTGGAAGCACAGAGTCCTAACCACTGGACCACCAGGGAATTCCCTCATTGTGTGTTCTTTATTTTTTGGCAAAAGTGGTTAAAATCTATGATCAATAGTGAATGTTTCAGGGACTTCCCTGGTGGTCCAGTGGTTAAGATTGTGTGCCTCCACTGTAGAGGGCATGGGTTCGATCCCTGGTGGGGTGCTAAGATCCTCCACGGCACATGGTGTAGCTGAAAAAAAAAATTAATAAAATAATGAGGGCTTCCCTGGTGGCGCAGTGGTTGAGAGTCTGCCTGCCGATGCAGAGGACACGGGTTCGTGCCCTGGTCCAGGAGGATCCCACATGCCATGGAGCAGCTGGGCCCGTGAGCCATGGCCACTGAGCCTGCGCGTCTGGAGCCTGTGCTCCGCAACGGGAGAGGCCACAGCAGTGAGAGGCCCGCGTACCGCAAAATAATAATAATAATAATAATAATAATGAATGTTTCAGGATTTTATCTTATTTACAAATGATCTAGATATTCAATGGATATCATTTAACCTATCTCAGTATAACTGAAACTGAGCTCCCCTGCCAAGTTTAACCATGATTAACCTCTGTCCAAAATGTTCTTCCCTTTCTTGTCTAACCCTTGTTCCCCACAAGGTTAACGAGAATCAAAGAAAAGAGGGGATTGAAACCGAGTAGTGTTACGGAACCAAACTTGGGTCCACTAGCCCATGAAGTGAAGCCAGTCTACTGATACTGGGTTGTGGCGAAGAAAAGTGCAACGTTTATTGTAAGGCACCAGACACGGAGTTCTAGGCAGTTAGTGCTCAAAAGGCCCCAAACACCCCGATGGGTTTTAGCAAAGCATTTTCAAAGGCCAGGTGAGGGAGGGGGAGGTCACAGGGCATGTGATGATCTCGTGCACAATTCTCTGACTGATTGGTGTTGAGGTAACAGGGTGGCTAACATTATCAATGCTTAGGTGCCAGAAGGTCTGGGGGCCATGTGCACATGATCATCACGTAGTTAATTTCTTCCATCTGGTGGTGGTTTTAGCATCTGAATATCTCAGGAAATATGCATGAGATACTATTATCTAGGTACTTTAGAGAGGAGCTCAGTAAAGGATGTAGGGGAGGGGTCTGTGTCAGGTAGGCCCATAACCTACTGCTCAGTTACTGTGGGGATCTCCCAAGTAGAGTACAAATGTCTTACCATGTCCCCTGTTATTTGTAAGAAAAAGGCTTCAGCCTCCTAGACCTTCCCAGAGTTCCAAACCAAAAGGGCAGATTCAAACAGTTACTAATCAGGGAAGTGAGGGAATGCAGAAACAAAGCAAAAGCAATCAAACAATAGAGTGGCATTAAGCAGAGTCCTCCTTCCTCCAGAAGGAATATACAAAACAATATCTTTGAGTACTTGTGCAGAACTAAGGCTCCCACCCAGTTGGAGGATGATAACTTTAGGCTGAGCACAGGGTTCTTGGAACACTGCCCAAGTCTGCATTATTGTTTCTATTGTTTCTTGACTGCTTCTCCCTTGTCTCTGCATCCTCAAATGCAAGTTCCTCAGAACTTTCATTTCCTAAATTCAGGGTTTTTACAATACCTATGAGCATTTTGAGATGAATAGGGGAAGATTGGGGGTTGGTAAAAAGGATAGGTGGGCTTTTTCTGTTTTTGTAAAGGCTTACTTAATAAGAAAAATTTTACAAGCTGTCCTCAATTTGTAGGACAGGTGTTTTTAATTCATCAAAGAATTGGGTTGTAACCTGAATGCTATCAAGGGTCTGAGATAACCATATTTATCTTTAATTTGCCTGTTTATATCAGGGAGAAAATCTTCAACTAGAAATCATAAGATTCCTATGTTCTCTTTGGGATATTTTTCTTTCCTTCTGGGTACATAGTTTCACTTAGCTAAGGAGGGAAGCCCTGAAAAAAATTCCTATCACCCTCTGAATATCAGCTTCCAGTTGGTTAACTTCTTACCATAGAACTACTTAATTTAAAAACAACAACAGCAACAAAACAACCAACCAAAGCAAAAAAACTTTTCAGATATCATGTCAGGTTTCAGCCAGGACAAAGAGTAAGTATTCCTGGCAGTACTGAGTGACCCCTTTAGACACAAGAGATGTCTCCCCAGAGGGTACAGATGATACTACCCTCTCAAGACCCAGAGCTACTCCCAAAAATTAGCCAAAGAAAGAAAGACAATTTCCCTGAGAGCTGGTAACAGTCAATAGTACCTGAGAGAGTTACTTTATATATCAGGACCCACAAAATGGAGGCCACCCCAGCAGACAGGCCCACATCAGGTATTTAAACTTGTCAGCCTGCAATTAGGGGAAACACCTGTCAAGGATTCCTAGCTTAATACCCATCACACTTCTCTAACCCAGCTTTAGCTAGTTTACCTAGAAAGTAGACTAGCCTAAAAGGAAACTCCTGACCTCCTAGCCAATCATGCCCTGTTTCCCTGTTGCCTCTTCTAACTTCTATGAAACTCAGTCTTGCCCCATTCCCACAGGGAGAGCATTCCACTGCTTGTGAGGCGCTGCATTCGCCCAAACCAAAAGGATTGTTGTCCTTTGAATAAAGGATGTCAAACTCATTACTAAATTGTTTTAGTTTCATCATTTGACAGACCCTAGCCACAGAGGGACTGCAACCCACGTTTCTGTCCGGCCACATTTGGGGGCCCCCAACCTGACAGTTGAGCTGCCTCCATGTGCAAGAATCAACAACCGAAAGCCAAACCAAGTTCTCAGGACACAAAGAAGACAAACAAGAAGACAATAGCTGTCGCTGGGAGATAAAAGGATGGAAAACCAGCAAGGAACAATATGAAACAATTGCTTTCTCAACTGAGCACGGTAAAGATCCAGGAGAGCCGATTCTGGTAAGAATTCTTACCCTTCACTGGCTTCTGCCAGTTTTCTCAGGACTCAAACTGCAGGCTCCAGAGCGAGTGAGGTTTAAAGTATCTACCAGAATTTTGCGAGGTTTTCTATTAATTTTAATTTTAGTTTCCTGTGGGCTGTTTAAGGTAATAGCTCATAGCAGTTTACTAGAAAATCCCTGGGAGTGTCACCAACCCTGGGAGGTACCCAAATGGTGGCCCTCCTTTGAGGGTAGATGTGGAGGTGTTCAAATTGGTGTGGAAGAATTTGCACCATGTTTAAGGACATTTTTTTCCACTGCCTCAGTTGATTGCCAATGAGACACCAATTTCTGGCCCAATGTTTTGATGTTCGACCCATAGGAAGGTGCAGTGGGGGAGGGCCAGGGGTTGTTTTAGGTTTCTGGCCTGGTTGCAGTTGTAAGGTCACTAATTTGGTGAACTTTTGTTTATGGTCTTGTAGTCTCTTTAAGGTGAAAAGGCAATTCAGAAAGCAGGTTAGTAGACTGTGAATTCTCAGGTAAAAGAAGATAGAGGGGAGTCGTAGGAGTCATATCAGTCTTACTTTAGGTACCTCTTGTGTCTTTACTTTTTCATTAGTCTTTTGCAATGAATCTTTCAAGGAAGCTATTTTGTAACCTTGGAATTTTTTGGAGTATTCTGCATAACAATTAAAATAGATATCCCTTGGGCTTCCCTGGTGGCGCAGTGGTTGAGAGTCCGCCTGCCGATGCAGGGGACACGGGTTCGTGCCCCGGTCCGGGAGGATCCCACATGCCGCGGAGCGGCTGCGCCCGTGAGCCATGGCCGCTGAGCCTGCGCGTCCGGAGCCTGTGCTCTGCGGCGGGAGAGACCACAACAGTGAGAGGCCCGCGTACCGCAAAAAAAAAATAACAACAAAAAAAAAACGGTAAAATAGGTATCCCATTCTGTTGTTTGATGTGGGAACCCTTGCTTTTAAATGCACTTCTCAAATGAATAATCTTGTCTAATTACATTGCCCATAAAGGCTATGGTAGTTCTAGATTGTCTAAGCAAGATTTTTATCATTTTTGTAGGTATCTACCGCTTCTGGAACCACAGCTGTGAGACATAAGATAAGCAGGTGTGCCAGAAGTCAGTGCACTCAATTCCTTGGGTTTCTTGGAGCTAAATTAATAATTAAGAGGGATGTGAAGTTAGGTTGGGGATTTTGTGTGGTGTTTTACAGTGTACCTCATTGCAAAGAAATTTTCTTGAGATTAGCCAGGGAGCTACTGTCAATTTAATTTGTTTTATGACCAACTTATCGTAGCACAAGGGTCTTAGAGTTAAGCTGTTAGAGTGCTCACCACCTGTAAGTGCTTGACCTATACCTACCAGTTTTGCAGCTTTGGTTTCTGAGATTCTCATTAGTAATAGAGCTATTAATTCCTTTCACAAGAAGATTTCTTTATAGTGATGGATGCCCTGATGGCTTTTAATAGTTTGACTAGTACCCACCTAGATTTTGATGTGCAATTGGTCAAAACGGTCCAAATTTCTTTTCCTAATTTATTTCCCCGAGTCCCTCAGTGGTTTATGCTGTGGACTTACTTTGAGGCTTTGTGAGTCACCTAAAGACTGACATCAATTGCAGACTCCCAATATAACTGTATAACTTTCTGGGAACTTTTACAGGATCCAGAACCTGGAAACTGTAACAAACCCTGGAACATTTCCAGGACCCCAGAAGCTTTTTCGTGTGTGTGTGTGTGTGTGTGTGTGTGTGTGTGTGTGTGTGTGTGTGTATATATATGTATATATGTGTGTATATATTTATAATATATGGTGTGTATATATAGAATACATATGGTATATATGTGCATATAATATCTATACACATACATATACTGTATCTTTTTTATCTATTCATCTGCTGATGGACACTTAGATTGCTTCCATATATTGGCTATTGTAAGTAATGCTGCTATGAACATTGGGGTGCATGTATCTTTTCAAATTAGTGTTTTTATTTTCTTTGGACCTATACCTAGGAGTGGAATTGCTATATCATATGATAGTTCTATTTTTAGTTTTTTAAGAATCCTTCATACTATTTTCTATAGTGGCAGCACCAATTTAAATTCTGTCCAACAGTGTATTAGTGTTATATTTTCTCCACACTCTTGCAGTATTTGTTATTTGTAGACTTTTTGATGATAGCCATTCTGACAGGTGTGAGGTGATATCTCATTGTGGATTTGATTTGTATTTGTCCAATGATTAGCAATGTTGAGCATATATTCATGTGTCTGTTGGCCATCTATATGTTTCTTTGAAAAAATGTCTTTTCAGGTCTTCTACTCATTTTACAACTGGGTTGTTTGTTTTATTCATATTGAGTTGTATGAGTTGTTTATATGTTTCAGATATTAACCCCTTATTGGTCATATCATTTGTAAATATACTCTCCCATTAAGTATGTTCTCTTTTCATTTTGTCCATGTTTTCCTTTTTTTGTGCAAAAAAGGAAAGTTTAATTAGGTCCCATTTATTTATATTTACTTTGCTTCCTTTACCTGAGAGGATAGACAAAAAAATATATTGCTAAGATTTATGTCAGAGAGTGTACTGCCTGTGTTTTCTTCTAAGAATTTTATGTTTTCTAAGCTAATATTTGGGTCCTTTAATCCATTTTGAGTTTATTTTTGTATATGGTGTGAGAAAATGTTCTAATTTCATTTTTTTAATGTAGCACTCCAATTTTCCCAGCACCACTTATTGAAAAGACTGTCTTTTTCCCTTTATATATTGTTGCCTTTGTTGTAGATTAATGGACCATAAGTGTGTGGGTTTATTTCTGAGCTCTCTATTCTGTTCCATTGAGCTATATGTCTGTTTTTGTTCCTGTGTCATTGTTTTGATTCCTATGGCTTTGTAGTATAGTCTGAAGTAAGGGAGCATGACACTTCTAGCTTTGTTCTTTTTTCTCAGGATTTCTTTGGCAATTCAGAAATTGGTTCCATATAATTTGGGGTTCCATATAATTTTTAGGATTATTCTAGTTCTGTGAAAAATGTCATGAGTATTTGGGTAGGGATTGCGTTATATCTATAGGACATTTTAATAATATTAATTCTTCCAATCCAGAATATTAATTCTTCCAATCCAGGAATATGAGATATCTTTCCATTTCTTCGTATCATTTTCAATTTTCTTCATAAGTGTGTTATAGTTTTCAGAGTATAGATCTTTCACCTATTTGGTTAAGTTTATTTCTAGGTATTTTATTCTTTTTGATGGAATTGTAAATGGTATTTTCTTGAATTCTCTTAAGGATAGTTCATTATTAGTGTGCAGAAATGCAGCAGATTTCTATATATTAATCTTGTCTCCTGCAAATTTACTGAATTCTTTTGCTCTAATAGCTTTTTGGTGGACACTTTAGGGTCTTCTACATAAGTATCATGTGATCTGCAAATAGTGACAGTTTTACTTTACTTTTTCCTTGGATGCATTTTATTTATTTTTCTTGTCTGTTTGCTTTGGTAGGACTTCCAATACTATGTTAAATAGAAGTGGCTAGAGTGGGTATCCTTTTCTTGTTCCTGTTCATTTCTACTTGCATGAAATATCTTTTTTCATTACCTCACTTTCAGCCTCTGTGTGTCTTTAGCTCTGAAGAGAGTCTCTTGTAAGCAGCATATAGATAGGCCTTGTTTTTTTTATCCAATCCCTATGTCTTTCCATTGGAGTATTTAGTCCATTGACATTTAAAGTGATTATAGATATGTACTTATTGCTATTTTGTTATTGTACTTGATTTTTTGTTTTGGTTTGTTTTGTTTTTGTAGTTCTTCTCTGCTCTTTTCTTCTTTTAGTTTCTTCCCTTGTGGTTTGATAATTTTCTTTAGTGGTATGTTGGTGTTCCTTTCTCTCTTGTTTTTGTGTATTTATTGTAGGTTTTTGATTTGTGGTTACCATGGGTTCATATATGTTGATCTTTAACTATACCTACTTGTTTAAACTGGTAGTCATTTACGTTCAAACACATTCTAAAGACCTACAATTCTTTACTCCTCTCCCCTACATTTTGTGTTTTTGGTATCATATTTTACACCCTCATGTTTATCCTTTAACTGTTTATTGCAGTTACAGTTGATTTTACAATTTTTTCCTTTTAATATTTATACTAGCTATTTATGTGGTTGATCCACAGTCTTTACCATATACTTACCTTTACTCATGGGACTTTTCCTTCCCAACACATTTTTACATCTTGATGTAGGCTTTTCTTTTCCACTTAGAAAAGATCTTTTAACATTTCTTTTAAGGTCAGTTTAGTATTGAGGAACTCTTAGTTTTTGCTTATCTGAGAAGTTCTTTATCTCTCCTTCAATTCTGAATGATAATCTTGCTGGGTAGAGTATCTTAGGTTGTAAGTTTTTCCTTTTCATAACTTTACATATGCCACTCCCTTCTGGCCTGCAAATTTTCTGCAGAAAAATAAGCTGAGAGACTTATTGAGGTTTCCTTTTATGTGGCCCTTTGATGTTCTCTTGCTGCCTTTAGAATTCTCTTTATCTTTAACTTTTGCCATTTTAGTTATGATATGTCTTGGTGTAGGTCTTATCGTATTCATCTTGTATGGGACTCTCTGTGATTCCTATACCTGGATATATGTTTCCTTCTTCAGGTTCAGAAAGTTTTCAACCAGAATTTAATCAAATATATTTTCAACCCCTTTCTTTCTCTCTTCTCCTTCTGGGACTCCTATCATGTCCCATCAAGCATGTTGGTATGCTTGATGTATATTATCTTTGAGGTTCATTAAACTGTTGTGATTTTTCAAATTTGTTTTTCTTTTTGCTGTTCTGATTGGGGGTTTTATATTATTCTGTCTTCTGGATCACGATGTGTTATTTTGTATCACCTAGTCTGCTATTAATTCCTTCTAGTGTGTTTTTCATTTCAGTTATTTATTTGGTTCTGACTGGTTGTTTTTTATATTTTCTAGTTCCTTGTTAAAATTCTCACTGTGTTCATGTATTTTCCTCAGTTTAATTAGCATTCTTATTACTAATGCTTTGAACTGTTTATCTAGTCATTTATTTATCTGTTTCATTAGGATTTTTTTCCAGGTGTTTTTCTTTTTCTTCATTTGAAACTAATTCCTCTGTTTTCTTGCTTAACTGTCTCTATGAAATTAAGTGAAACAATTACTTACCCCAGTTTTGAAGTGGTGTTCTTGTGCAGGAGCCCCCCTATGCAGTCTGCATGTACCCAGTGGTTTTGGTGGGAGAGCTGGAACTGATGTGAGTACAAGTCACATCTCTCCCCAGGGTGTGCTGGCAGCTATTGCCTTGGTAGGAGGAGGAGATGAAGGGGCTAGAGCCAGAGTTGGTGTGAGCCAGGGCTTCTCCTCTGATCAGTGGCTAATACCACCCTACTGGGGGTAGGTCAAGTCCTATGTTGCTGGAGCAGAAGCCCTGAGGTTTGGGTCCACCCTGGTTCTGCTTCCTCTAAGTGTGTGCTCTCCCCCTCCCCAGCATCAGCACATTTACCCAAGACGGGAGCAGTGCTGGAGCAAGAGGGGCTGAAGTGCGTGCCTGGTGTGGGTCAGGGCACACACTGATGTGGTTCCTGCACCAGTCAAGGCTCCAGACCACTTCTGTTCTGCTGCCCCAGTGAACACCAGTATTGGTTGACATGGCCCCATTCAGTTGATGTGCTTGGTCAGAGCCAACTCTGTCCCTTTCAGCTGCTCACTCTACTTGACCATGGCAGCCATTGCCCTAGTGTGGAGTGGCTCCATGCAGCAAGAGGGGCTGGAGAGATTGCTTGACTTGGCTGGGATGTGTGCTAGGACAGTCACAGGAAACCAGCCAGGTTTGCTGGCAGTTTCAATCCACTTCTTCTGTCTTGTTTCAGAAGTGAGCAAGTAAGTGCATGCTCTTCATGAGTGGAGTCTACATCTCTTGTAGCCCTGCTGTCAGTCCCACTGGTTTTCAAACCAGGTGAGGGGACTTGTCCTCTCAGGATCAGACCCCACAGCTGAGATGCCCAATATGTAGTTTTAACTGTTCGCTCCCCAGGAAGGATCTCCACCTATATAATCACCCTCCTCTTCTGTGTTCCCTCCTAGGGGCACAGGTCCTGACCTGATCACTTCTCTTCCTTTCCTTCCTGACTCTGTGTGGCTCTTTCTTAGAGTCCTGGTTGTATGAGTCTTTCTGCCAGTCTCCAGTTAGTTTTCAGTGAGAATTGTTCCACATGTAGATATATTTTTGATGTGTTCATGGGGGGAGGTGAGCTCAGTGTCCTACTCCACTACCTTGATCTCATCCTCTCTGGATTGCATTTTATATAAATTACAATATCAAAGTTATATTCCTTGGTGTGAAAATGGAATTGTGGTTATGTAGGGGTTGTTCTTATAATGAAATATTTAGAAATGAGTACCATTATACCAGTGATTTACTTTTGAATATTTAGTGAAAGAGAAAGAGAAGACAAATGTGCCAAAAATTAACAATTGGTGAATCCTAGTAAGGGATAAGTGTGTATCATTAAAATATGACTTTTACTACAACTTCTGTAGACTTGACATTTTTCGAAGTAAAAAAACAGGGCAAATATCAAAAACAACAAATAGAATACAGAATTTTATACGTTCCTAGGAGTTGTATCTTCATTAAACCTACCCATTTTGTTACCAAAGCCTTATCTTTTATGAGGATTTTAATACAAGCAAAGACATTTGTTGTAATTTAAAAGTTTCATAAGACATTTTAAGAGTCATATGTTCACAACAATCATGAAATAGGAATCAACTCCTACAAACATCATATCCCCCTCCTCATAATGGCCTTTACAGTTTATCTTTCCCTGACTCATCCTAATATGAAAAGCTTATGGCTTCATGCATAATTCCATTTAAGTTTTAAGCTAAATTTAGGAGTATAGCCACTATTTTTCTAGGTTATGAAACAATTATTCAATAATAATGTTTTCATAGTAGTTTTGATAATATAAGGCTTAAATTAGATTTTAGCTGAGAATAAAGGATGACAGTTCCCAATCTATATTCAGAATAACACAGTATTTCTTGGAGTAACAGAAAATAGAAAATGACAAAGAAGAAATGGCTGAAACTTTGAACCATGACAGCTTTGAAAGTGGCATAATAGAGTTAAAAGTAGAAGGAGAATGTTAATGTTCAAATATACAATGAGAAGTCATTATTTATATTATTTTGAAGATAGGAAGAAGAGTGGAAGAGTTTACTTTGTGGTTTTAGAACAGAAAAGCTGTTCAGCACTGTCCTTTTACTTACAACTGAGAGTAGATAAGACCCTTTTACTTATAATTGAGAGATGAAACTGAAAATCCCTGAGAGGATTCTGCAGAAGTTTTACATGTTCACTTATTTGGACCATTAACATGGTGAAAATATTATCATCCTTTCCTACAAACTTAAAGCTGTAACTTATTTTTCTGCTCTTTGGAGTGACATAATTCTTTAAAATATTATCACTTTGAAAAAGGTAAGTAATGAACGTAAGTTTTAGAAAGTACTCATATCACAGAACTGCAAAGTCAACAATTATGTACTGATTGGCACAAAATGTTGGGTGCTAAACTGATGCTTACTTCTGTTGGAATCTTTTGATCACAGCTGCGTTTTGCTATATTAAGCTTTCAAATTGGTTGGCCGTAAATAACAATATCCTTACTGTATCACAAAATTTGTGTTAATCTATTTCGTCTACATGTAAGCTCATTTGGTACCTGCTAGAGTAGTGCTTTAAAAATTCTGGGCCACAGTCCAATAACATGAACTTAGTGCCTGAGACTAGCATTAATTTTAATAAAGCAGGGTAGGATAGGACAGACCACAGTACTTCTACATGCATAACAAGTAGTAGGTATAAATGTTATTTAGCAAATGAGTGTGTGTGTTTATGTGTGCAGTGTTGCAATATAAAATGTCTTATTGTCGCAGTTTAAAAAGTTGAAGGCCATGATTCTTGCCTGCATTTTCATAGGGTAAAATAGAAACTGCTATTTTCAGAAACTTTTAAACATAATAGAAAATTTTAGTAGAAAATTTTTCTAAGCATAGCAAAATTTAAGTTATAAATCTAAATAAAATAAAAATTATGTTTTTATAGATAACTTTATTAATATTTTCTCATGTGGAAAATAAATGCTTATTATAAAGTTAAAAAGAAGAGTTAGAAAATCTGATCATGAGTCAAATTAAGCATCTTATATTCACAAGGTATTTGTATTTTACTGTGGACTCTGTATTATTTAAATATCTTTCTATTAGGAGGTTAATCATTTTCTTGTTGAGTGGTTAAAAATTTAGATATTTATCACATTTTGCAAGTATTTTCTGAATTTGTCTATAGTCTTTTAACTTTGTTTATTCAGACGTTTTCAAAATGTATGTAGTCATTACATCAGTTGTTTCTGGGTTTGTCCCTTTTTTTTTTTTAAATTGGGGTATAGTTCTTTACAATGTTGTGTTAGTTTCTGCTGTAGAGGGAAGTGAATCAGCTATATGTATGTGTGTATATATATATATATATATATATATATATATATATATCTCCTCTCCCTCTTGGGCCTCCCTTCCCCCCACCCATCTCACCCATCTAGGTCACCACAGAGCACCGAGCTGATCTCCCTGTGCTATACAGCAGGTTCCCACTAGCTATCTCTTTTACACATGGTAGTGTATATATGTCAATTCCAATCTCCCCATTCATCCTCCCCTGCATCCCCCACTGTGTCCACATGTCCGTTCTCTCTTTCTGCATCTCTATTCTTTACAGAGGGTTTTCTATGTTCAGATAATATATATTTTACCTTCCTATCTTGTCTACTAACACCCTTACAATTCCTATTCTGTACCTATGTTCTGTCTTTTTCTTAGCAGTATCATACCAGTACAGGCCTATTAAATCATGGTAGGTTTATAGAAACTTTTAATAATTCATAGGGCTTGTCTCCATATACATATTTTAAATATATTTCTGCTTATTTATTTGATTATTTTTGATTTTTGTAGTAATTACAAAATAAAATGTTTGTAGGAGTTTAACATAAGTGGACAAAATTAAAACTTTACAGCTTAAAGAATGATTGCAGTCCAAAAAGACTCAAGTGATATCTCAGTAAAGCTGAAAAAACAAATAAAAAGACTCGTGTAATCAAACCAAGATCAAAGTATAAAGCATTACCAGCACACCTTATCATTATCAGCCCAGGCAGAAATAAGCACTCAGTATATGGTACTGTTTGTCCCATAGCTAGGATTCATAGGTCTAGGAATCAAGGGGTGGAAATGTGAGTGGCACCACTCACTATTACCCCTAGTGACTTATAGCAAAATTTTCACTTCCTCTTTCCACAACCTTATGCTCTACTGGCCTAGAGGTCTTTGTACTAAAGGGTGAATGTTTCCACATGTTCAGATTCCCTTGAACTGTAAGTTAAGATTGCCACCTGATCACTTTGAACTCCTAATGCCTCTGAATCAACAGGCAAAGAAGGAAATTACTGTACTGTCTCAGTTGATTGTTTCTGACAGAAACTGGACACTACTGCTTCACAGTTGAGAAAAGGAAGAGTGTATCTAGGATACAGGAAATCTCTTAGGGAGTCTTTTAGTATTACCATGTCCTGAGATAAAAATCAATGAAAAACTACAACAGTATGCTCCAATCATGACTAGTAATGGCCCAGACTCTCCAAGAATGAAGGTTTAGATGACCCACCAGTTAAAGAATCACACTCAGCTGAGATACTTACTGAAGGCAAAGACAATACAGAATGGGTAATGGAAAACTGTAGTAGATAAATACCAGCTATAACCAAGTAACAAGTTACAGAAACAAAGACTGTAATTGTCATGAGCATTTCCTCCTTATTTTGCTATGAATGTTTGTGTGTGTGCATGTGTGTATCATATATGTTCATTTTCTTCCTTCTCTTATTCCCTTAGCAGATAACATAAGATGTATATGTGTTAAGATAAGATATCACAGTGTTAAGTATTGTTAATATCACGATATTTGTTAAGATGGGCTATCTTCTGGGAAAGGGGTTACTGTATTTTTGGCTGTATGCAGGATAGAATCATGTTAGTATTATGTTAGGGATGGACTTGTGATGGTTAATTTTATGTGTCAACTTGACTGAGCCATGTGTGCCAAGACGTTTGGTCAAGCATTATTCTGTGTTTGTCTTTGAGGGTGTTTCTAGATGAGACTGTTTTCTAGATAATTCTATTTAACTGGTAAGCTGAGGAAGAATGAATTGCCCTCCCTCATGTGAGTGGGTCTCATACAGTCAGTTGGGGCCTTAGTAGTACAAAAAGACTAACCCTCCCATGACTAAGGGGGAGCTCCTTCTGCATAAACTGCCCTAAACTGGGATCTTGGACTTTTGCCCTCAGACTCAGACAGAAATATCAGCTCTTTCTGATTGTGAAGGAGAGTGCAAACCTGCTGTCACTCAGACTGGAACTATGCCTTTGACTCTCCTGTCTTGGACATTGCAACTAATATTTTTTAGAAACTATAGATGATTTTATGACCCTCTGATAATTATTTTTAAAATTTTATCTTCTAAGAAATATAACTTAGCTAAACTTAAACTATGAAGCTCAATTCCCCTTATAGCCATAACAGGGCTATTTGGAGTTTTCCCCATGTATGAGTAGTTCAGATGTTAGCCAGAGATTTGGGCAGAGATTGCACAAAGAATTTAAGAATCTCCTCTCCCTTTTCCTCTGGGATTTTCTACCTTATGTTAAGTGGCTGTAGTTAACCTAAATCTGTCCTACTGTCCCTCATACCGATAGGACTGCAGGGTTTTTGTTAAATTTTATCCACATTGAATAGTGAATGCTTGGGACTTCTCTCAGGATGTCATAAATAATTTTCCCCCATGTCATTCCCTTCTTCCATGTGTCAACAACCGTGGAATATCTGCTTGCTTCTGTCCCTCTCCAGTGCCTTAAGGAAATTGTTGATGTTTGCCCAGAGTTCATAATTGTTAACTGCAGGAATGTTGGTCCAATGGGAGATTATTTGCCATGCCAGACACAGAACTCTATACAGAGTGACAATTTTTAGGAAACTGAAGCTTGCTCAGAACATAAAATAGAAGAGACATAATTAGATCAGGAAAAGGAAATCCATCTTGTTTCTGTCATTCACATCTGAGAGTTTTTTCCAACATCTATTCTTTTGAACATATTTTAAAAATTTACTGCCACTTTTACATTTCCCTGCATTAAGATTTGATCTATATTGTGAGAACAGTTTCAGAGCAGGCCAAGGAGGTCTTTTATGGAACAGGAAAATGCTGTCAAGAATTCAGGTGTTGGTGGAAGCTATAATACACAGTCTGCACAACTTTGAGCTTATCTTAAAAGTAGCTTTCCTTTTTGCTTTACTAATAAAAGTCACTTAATTGTACAATCCCTCTGTTCATTGTAAGTTCACCTTATTGACACCAGTTAGACAAAAAAGAGATGTACACTATACACACCACAGTTCTACAAGGAATAATGTATTTTAAGGCATATTATTCATATTGCTTCATCTATGTTCTTGACTGGGAGCCAACATTTAATTTGTGATTTTTATCATAGTTATAATGGCTAACTATAGAAAAAATAGAGTATACTACAGTAATATTTTTAAAAATAATTTTATTAATGATAAATACTGAATAAGTACCAAATATATTCACTATGTTTATTTTACATGCATTATTTTTAATCCTAAAACTTTGAAGGTACAGTTGTACCAATTTACCAACTTTTCAGACAAAGTCAAAACAAACAAAACAAAAAGGTAACAGTCACAAGAATTAAGTAGCCTGCCCAAACCATGTAGCTACTAATTTGTGAAATCTTGTTCAAACCAAGGCTATGGGATTCCGATAGCAATTTTCCAGATTCCATTCCCAGTACATTTATTTTCCTTTTTATTTTTTCTTTTGGTGGGACAAGGTTGAAGGAGGGGCAAGAATGAAAAGAAAATAGAGGATAAATTTCAACAATTTACTTTATAAGAATCTGACAGGTTATTTGAGTTCCTAAACTTCACATTTTGAATTGCCAGTCTCAAATGAACAAAATGCATGTCTATGTAGTCAATCATAATAATTTTAATATTAATTCAGTTGTCTTGAATTTGGAGAGTATATACTTTTATACTTTTTGATTTCCCATCTTTATACAGCATACACAGATTTATGGAGGACAGCTTGAGGACTGAATTTAAAATGAGGAAATTTTAGGATTTCACGTATTTAGAAGATTGACAATGTAATCTTTCAGTTTAGTAACTTTTAATACTCATTTTATGGTAAAGTAATATGGTATTGACTCTTTTTACAGTGAATTAAATTCAGTTTTTTTCAACTTGATAATTTATCAAAGAATGAAGGTTTCATTTTTTTTAAGAGGATACTTGGCTTCTGGGGCAGAATTTCCCAAGCAGGTCCTCTGACTATCTAGGTATTGCTGGGGATCATTTTCTTTCTATGGTCATTTATATATCTCATTAGTTTTATAAAAAAGCTTTTTAAATTCACTTAAGCAAAACAAAAAATTTCATAAAAGTACTTTCACATAAATTATACTCATTTAACATTGAAGTGATTTGGTCTATTCACTTTACTGAAAAATAAAATATTGTTAAAAAGTTGATGTGAAAGAAACTTTCAATTACGGGACCTGGGCAGATAAACAGAGTATCTTATTGAAAATAAATAAAATAGGATAAACTATTAAATTGCCCTGTAGATTTATTATTGTTACTATTTTGCTTATGCTGATACTACAAAGTCCAATGTGCAGTGGTTATTTTATTTTTAACCCTCTGAACTGCAATTTTCAAAAAACTGTGTATTGATTCTCTATTATGTGCCTGAAAAAGAAGTAATGATGGAAAGGAGTAGATGAAGTGTTTGAAATAAGGTGAATTTGATCACTACAGGAAGAGAAGAGATCACAGGTAATTCACATATCAGCATGACATTTCTTCAAAATTTTATTACTTCAATATTTTATTCACATAGAAATTAAGCCACTTTACTATTTTAAAAATAATAGGTATTTGGATAATTTATGTAAGAAAATGATATAAAAAATGTCAGATTTGAATGAAGATAAAACAAATTTTAATTGTTGAGCTTAAAGTTAAATACTAAGAAAATATATTCAGCATTTTATTACATGGGAACTTTACAATATAGCATCCCTTCATTATAGAAGCTTATCACTTATCTATAATTCCCATTTTATTAAAATTAACCAGTAAGAAAAACTAAAGCAATTAAAAAATAATAATTGTGAATTGCATATCATTAAAATAAAATGAAAGCTAATTCATAAGATTAGGTAAAGGAAACTAATAATATTACTATTGATAACAGTTGTTTCATATTACTAATTTCCAAAACCTTAGCATATTCCTGCTACTTTGCTGTTGCCTCATTGTCCATTGAACACTAAACTAAGCTCTACACAATCAAACTGCTATTAACAGATTAACAATATCTGTTCAAGCAGAATATTTTATATAAATTTATTTTTCTCTCCTGAGAAATGTTTGAACATTGTGAATAATTGATCTGATAATATTCATAATGCTATGCTTTATTTAAGAAGCAATTTTGCTATAGATTGAGATCTTTATTAACAAAATATAAATATACATATTATATTTAATGCATAGATTATACATGAAGAATGATAGAAAAAAGAAAAAAATGAGAAAAGCAATCACTTTTTTTTATGTTCTTTTGTTTAGTGTAGAAGAGAGAAAATACATTGAATATAGTGGAATACAGTGAAAAAACATGCAATAATTCTCCTTTCATGTTAAAGGATACTCTGGAAAAATATTGGAATTCTGTCAGGAAAGAGATTTGTTGTAAACGCCACATGTCGAAGCCTTTCCTCATTCTGAAATAATATTAGTAAGGAAAAAATTATGTGCTTTGTTTAAAAGAATATCTGGATAGGTAACCTGATTTGCAAAATAATTTTTTATATTTTAGTTGTTGTCTTCAAAGAAAATGTGTTTTCATTATTGTGTGTGTGCACATGTATGCAAATTAGAGAAGCTAACTGAAAATAAAAATCAGTGATGATCTAGCTATAAAGCAATCTTTTAGGCTGAAAGAAAATCTTCTCTTAGGGACCGATTTCCTAATTAAGAGCTTTTATTAGGCTTCTACTTCATGCTTTTGTTTGTTGAATTTCAGGAGATCTGTCAGTTAAAGAAAACGTTGTCAGTTATTTATTATAAAGTTATTTCACAACCAAGACTGAAATAGTGAAAGCAATGTATGTTAGGACATCTTAACATTTATTTGTGAGAAGGCAGCATTCAGATAGCCTAGAGAGAATATATCCTTTTTATTTCCAGGTTCTCCAGTAATGTCTTGCATGTAATTTAGGATCTCTATACCTCCAGGTACTTCTAAAATCTTTTATTTTAGCTGTTGGCATAAGGAATATAATGCCTCATAAATATTTTCCTGGATTCTTCAAGACACTACAAAATAGGAAACATTGGGTATTGCTTATTCTGGTGATTAAAGTGCATTCATAGTGATAAAATAATTGAAAACATTAAAATAATTATAAAAAAAAAGAGGGCTTCCCTGGTGGTGCAGTGGTTGAGAGTCCGCCTGCCAATGCAGGGAACACGGGTTCGTGCCCCGGTCCGGGAAGATCCCACATACCACGGAGCGGCTGGGCCCGTGAGCCATGGCCGCTGAGCCTGCGTGTCCGGAGCCTGGGCTCCGCAACAGGAGAGGCCGCAACAGTGAGAGGCCCGCGTACCGCAAAAAAAAAAAAAAAGATATCTTCTTACTTGTGCCTCAAGAAGCAGCCTCTATTGTGTTACTTGTGTTGTAGCTATTTAAGTACAATAAACTTCAGTCTCTAAATTCTTGCTTCAGGAAATTTTAAAAAGCTAACTAATTAGAGATTATTTTGAAATTTAAAGTCACCGTGTTTACACAAACAACAAATAAAGGCTTTCTTTACATCATAGAGAATATCCCTAGTTGATATAAATATGTTGTTGCATTCTTCAAAGTCACCATCTTTGCATAAGGAATTTTGTCACTATGAATATGACAGGGTCAGAACCAAATCAACTGTGTAGTGATCTAAACAACTGTGTGGCAATTAATTACACAGAGGATAAAAAATGAAAATCACCATGAAATGACTCTTTCCGTTATATTTTATAGACATAGTCAAAAAGTTCTGTTAGTTATTCTCTGTTTTAGTCTATTGCCTCACTTTTCTAGAATACTGGCATAACTTATTTGGTAGTAAATAGATATTTTTCTATTAAGTAGAACAATCTGGACTCCTTATTATCTCCTGAAATTCAAACTTACTTAAATTTTTCTTATGTAACTTAGAGAATATTCACTGTGTTCCAAAGAAAAGCCATAGTGAAACCTTAATCAGTTAGTAATAAAATATTTGTGCCAAGAACTAACTTTAATGCAGCTCACAGACTTTGGTATGAAAGTGATAATCGTGTAGTTCACTCTTCACACCAGTATCTGTGATCTGAAGAGCCTGCAGTTTAAATATGGTGCCTCAGTGAAAATATAATCAGTGATGGGCCATTGGGAAGTGAGGGATACTTCCAGTGCCTCTTTCCTTTCTAGGATTATCTGAGTGACTCTTGTTGACCCAGACCAGGTCCTCTGGTCTTCAAGCCAATAAGATTGGAGAGTTTCAATT
The DNA here is from genome assembly GCF_949987515.2 of Delphinus delphis. Lineage (NCBI taxonomy): Eukaryota > Metazoa > Chordata > Mammalia > Artiodactyla > Delphinidae > Delphinus > Delphinus delphis. The sequence goes on along the minus strand of NC_082684.1, from coordinate 52,236,405 downwards.
AGAATTTTAGGCACTCTGTGCAGTGCAAACTAAGAGCTACTCTTTGATTAATTGCTGCCATTGTATTCCTCACACAACCCCAATTCTCGCTGAAAGTGTGAATGTTTAAAAACATTCTCTTGAGGCATTTGGGCCAGCACTAAGCAAAATGTGACATAGGCAAAACATGTGATCATCACCTGTGATACTTTTTCTGCTCTAAATTCATCTCTTCTAATTTCAGGTGCCTCTCATGCTGCGTGTGTTCAGCTGTGCTGATAAAGATAATAATGTAATAAACTTATTACAATAGATACTATAACCGCCCTCCCCAGGAGTTCTTATATTTTAAACCAGAACCACAATAGGGCAATGCTTTATCAAAAGGAATAGTATTCTAGTGGAGAAATGATAGATATGACTGAAAGATTTTTGGGTGGGTTGGTCACACATCACCTTTGATTGATGACACATATTCTGATTGCTATTAACAGCTGACCTTGTGAAACTCTCATGGTTTCATTTATTTTTTCTGAATATTTAAGTATAGCTTTGGAAATTATATAACATAGAGTATTTTAAAATTTACATGTCAAAAGTAAAGAAAGTGACAAACCACAAATGAGGGGCTGGTCTGTCTTATTTGTATTCCTGTTAAAAATATACCTTGACAGAATTTAGTAAAAATTATATGATGAAAAAGTACCTATTAGTGTAGCAGAAGTATGTGGGTTAGTTTTGTTAGAGTGCCATGTCATAACCGTTTTGGGGGATATTAGAAATCTTAGTCACAGAAGAAAAGATAAAACATAGAATTAATATACGAAAAATCTGTGTTTTGACCGCATAACTTAGACAGACCAAAGCCTTATGGTATTTTCATGGAGGTATTATTCCTTTATGCTACTGGGAAAAGCTGTGACCAAATTTGCAGGTAATGAGGATTGATAGAACCAAATTCCCTACTCCTATTACTTTTAACACCCACCTTTTTATTAGCATTAGTGTATTAATGTTCAAAGCCTTTAAACTTAGATGTAGGTTATGTCAGATTCTTAATAAAAATCAGTTTATAGAAACACAAATTCATTCTTAACATTTTCTTTTCTTTTTCCTCTTATTCTTGTTTATTTCCACAATGCCAGCATGTTAGTGTACTCTTACTACCGAACTGAATTGGAGATCAACAGTTGAATAATTATCAACTAATTCCTTGTTTTTAGTTTTATTAATTACTTAAACCTCATTTGCAGATAAAAGCATATAAACAACCTCAATGTATGAACTGGAAAATATATTCTGATTTTAACAAGTTCAAATTTTGATATTTATTTACTAAGAGGAAAGAACTAAGAGGTAGTTTTGATTAGCACCAAATTGTAATGGTGATTTCACATGAGAGTAGCAGTACTGTCTGCTGTATTATCTAATTTACTGCCATGCTTTGTTGTTGTTGCAAAGTAGGAAGAGAATCTTTATACAAATAAGTGCTTATATGTAGAAGTTAACTCTCTGCATTATATCTGGTGAATACTCTTCTGATAAGGTGATCTGACGTTTCAAAAATGAATGCTATGATATTTATATTATAAGGCTGAATTAGCAACACTATTTAATAAGTGCTTTCATATGTTAATGAGTTCAATATCTGGGAGACAATGATTGGGTTTAATAGATAATATAAGTGTTAAATATTGGACGGAAAATATTTATAAATATATCATAGTATTTTGAGAAGTTGAAAAATGTTATTAAAATAATCTTAGCTATCTCTTTTCAGATATAAATTCAAAATTTCTAAAAACTATAGTCAAGTTTTCAAGTCATGGCTAAGTTTAAGTTTTAATATATCACTACATTTTATCTGCATTTTTAGAGAAGTAACAGAATAACTTTGGATTTCTAAATTGAGGTCCGAAATAATCATCAAAAAAAAATCAAGTTTATACAACCATGACATATTGGAGATCTAATTTATAAAATATTTGTGAAGTGGACTTAGAAAACAAACTTATAGTTACCAAAAGAGAGGGAGGGAAGGGGGATAAATTAGGAGTTTGGGATTAAAATACACACGCTACCATATATAAAATAGAGAACCAAAAAGGACCTACTGTATAGCACAGGGAACAATAATCAATATCTTGTAATAACCTATAATGGAAGAGAATGTAAAAAAAAGAATATATATATATCTATATATATGTATAACTGAATCCCTTTACACCTGAAACTAATACAACATTGTAAATCAACTATATTTCAAATAAAAATTAAAATTAAAAAAATATTTCTAAAAGCAACCTCAATCCAGCCAACAAACTTTGACATGAAAATGAAAATCCTGGAATTCACTAGCCACATCATTGTGAATTAGTTGATTGAGTCTACAATTTAAAATGTCTTGATAAAAATGACAATCTATGTCATATCATATATTCAACATTTTAAAATGATGCTGGCATTTTTCACTGTTAATACTTGTCAGTGAGACCTACAGTAATACTAAAAAGCAACAACAGCTTTGATATGAACAGCAAACTCTATTGTTCCTTTTCCATACCATTGTTTCTCTTTTAAAAAATGTTTTGTCTTTATACAGTTTTTAAAGGTTACTTTCCATTTACAGTTATTACAAAATTGTGGCTAGATTCCCCATGTTGCACAGTATATCCTTGAGCCTATCCCTTCTGCCATCACTGTAGACCTGCTCTGTGTGTATAATAGCCACAAGACAAATGTGGCATTTGAGTACTTGAATGTGGCTAGTCTGAATTGAGATATTCTGTAAGTGCTAAATACACCATTTTGATAACTTAGTATAGAAAAAAGTAAACTTTCTTACTATTAATTTTGTAATGATTACACTTTAAAATAAACATTTTAGGTAACTTTAGTTAAAATATTATATTTATATGTTTATTTTAATGGAACTATTAGAAAATTTTGAAGACAGGTAAATATTCTCAAAAAAAGGTGAACAGCAGCAAATAATTTCCATTTCAATTATCTTTACATGTGAGGTATATTATTTTAATTTTATAATGTTTGTCATCAATATGGTTCAAATCAGTTAAAATATTGAAAATACTGGTGCTATTTGTCACAAGCTTCCACCTTAATCAAAGTTTTCTTTCTTTCTTGCTGCTTGCAAAATATTTCTTTATCCTTAGTTTTCAGAATTTTAATTATAATAAGTCTTGGCATGAATTTCTTTGGGTTTATCCTGCTTTGAATTTGCTCACCTTCTTCAATCTGTAGATTTCAGTCTTTTGCCAAAATTAAAGAATTTATAGCCATTATTTCTTCTAGTACTTTTTTAGCCCTGCCTTCTTTTTCCTTTCCTTCTGGCTTTCTGTAGTCTAGAATATTAGATCTTTATTATGATCTTGAGCATTCTTTTTCATTCTACTTTATTTGTTCAGATTAAGTAATTTCTATAGTTCTACCATTAATTTCATGGATTTTTTACTCTGTTTTCATTATCATATTGAGCCCAACATTTAGTTGTTGTTGGATTTTTTTTTAATTATTGCATTTTTCAATTCTAAAATTTTATTTTAATTCTTCTCTATATCATATTTCTTCTTTGAGACTTGCTAGGTTTCCATTTGTTTGAAGTGTGTTTGTAATTGCTGGTTGAATACATTTATGATAGCTGCTTTAAAATCCTTGTCAAGTAATTTTAACATCTGGAACATTGTCAGTGTTTGTTGATTGTCTTTTCTCATTCAAGTGATATACCCTTAGTTTTTGGTATGATGATTGATTTTTAATCAAAGCTAAGGACATTTTGGGTATTATTATGGAGATTATGGATTTTGTTTACATCTTCTTTTTTAGCAGGCCTCTTCTGACACTGTGCTGGCAATGGAAGTGCGGTCTTACCTCATTACTTCCTGATGGGGGTAAAAGTCCAGGTTCTCCACTGGGCCTCTCCATGGACATTGAGTGGGTGGGGGGCCCTTGTTGCTGCCTGGAGGTGATAAGTGCCCCAGCTCCTCAACTGGCTTCTTCTGATATCACCCTAGCAGGGAGGGGGCCTTGTTATCCCAGGTGGGAGTAAATGTCTAGGCTCCTCACTGTGTCTTTCCTAAAGAGGGTGGAGGAGCTGAAGCTTTTTCTGTGGTGTTGGCTGGGGAAGAACCATTATCCATTATTGTTGTGATGTTTTCTGTATTTCTAGACAGCCCCTTTTCTGGTCATTTGACTAAAAAGAGCAGGCTTTTCTGGAGGCTTTTTCTTTTCTTTTCTTTTCTTCTTTTTTTTAGTCTGCTCTTTGTAGACTTTATGCAAGGAAAAAAACTGCACAATAAAATCAATTGAAAATTTAAATCCCTCACAACACTGTAAAGCAATTACACTCCAATAAAAATGTTTTTTAAAAAAAAGACACATGCACACCAATGTTCATTGCAGCACTGTTTACAATAGCCAGGTCATGGAAGCAACGCAAATGCCCATCGACAGAAAAGTGGATAAAGATGTGGTACATATATACAATAGAATATTACTCAGCCATGAAAAGGAATGAAATTGAGTCATTTGTAGAGATATGGATGGACCTAGAGACTGTCATACAGAGTGAAGTAAGTCAGAAAGAGAAAAACAAATATCGTATATTAACGTATATATGTGGAACCTAGAAAAATGGCACAGATGAACCGGTTTGCAAGGCAGAAATAGAGACCCAGATGTAGAGAACAAACATATGGACACCAAGGGGGGAAAGTGGCAGCGGGGGTGGGAAAAAAAAAAAGGAAAAGGAAAAAAAGTATTTAAATCTCTTATCAAAAACTAGGCTGCCATTGGAGGGGGGGTATTTTTTCTCTCATTCACAATCAATATCTAGTTACAAAATGGTCTCCAAAACCCTCTCTATTTCTTCTCTGAAATGTTTCTACTGTTACAGTGTCCTATCTTTTTCCCAGACAGCACTTAAATTTAATGCTTGTTTTCTATTCTTTTTTTCTGATTAATGTTTGAAAAAGACATTTTGAATATGTCATCCATTTGCCAATAGCAGCAGCAAGCATGAATCAACTACTTTTACTTACAAGCTTTTTCTTACATAAGAATGCCCAGCCTCTGGTTTTCCAAGCCCTTGAGTTTCTTTGTATGCTTAATTTCTCCATAAGAGCCCTTCATTTAGAGGGGCCATCTATACACAGCCCTAAATATTTTTGGCATTCATACCCTCAGTTGCTCAAGCCATTTAGCCTGCCTATGATGGGCTCTCCACTCCTCTCTGAGTACTCACTTTCTATCTAATTCTGAAGAGTCATTTCACATGTTCATAAAGTCTTTCTAGCTCACTCTAAAACCACAATGAGTTTCTTTGCTCTGGACCCATAAGGTGCATTGTCTCTAAATGTAATTTTCAGCTATTTCAGACCCAAAGTCCACTTTCATAAAAAATATTCCATATTCCTTTCACCATATATTATTTATAGAAAATATAATCAAACTATGAACATAATTTCAAAAATTTAATATCCAGTGAAATTATATAGGAGAAATAAAAAGAATGTAAATTATTTTAAAAAATCATCTGGACTTACTATGTAAATATTCTGCTTCAATTTCAAAAAACACTATGAAACAATAAGAGTTTTGTAAACTCACTCTAAATAAGAGCAAAAATTGCAGAACAAAATACAGAGCAAAAATACAGATGTTTTCTATTGCTGACTTAAGTAAATTGAGCCATAATTGCAATTGGCTTTGTATTCAATATGAGGTTATCTAATATAGAGGACAGGTCTTGATAAACAGTATAGTGAAAATATAATGTGTTCTTTTGCATTTTTTAGAGCAGTGTATGTTTTGAGTGTATTTTAACTCGTGCACAAACTGTTTTGTTCTTTCTGTGAACTAGAGATTAGGTTCTGGGCTTGGGTAATTGTAAACAGATTTTCTTTCCCTTGCATCTCTGCTCCTGATCACCAAGCATGTTACCCTCCAATAACTGACAATCATAGATGGTCCCGCAGATATCTAACACCTCTAAAGGGAATCATATTGTAGAATCTATAATCACACATGGACTGACAACAAGTTTTGAATTTTTATCAACTTCTATGTGGCTTTTAATTTTGTCTTAATGTCTGAGATCTTATAGATAAGTTTCTGGAAGGCCTTGTAAAATTGTCTTCCATAGCATCTACTATCATACTTTTGTGAGCATAAATTTTTCTATACATAATTGGCAATTTAAAAGTTGCACATATTCATGAATTCACCCACAAAAAGGGTGTTTATTTGGAAGCTATTATTTTTTCAATTGAAGTATAGTTAATGTACAATATTATGTTAGTTTCAGGTGTACAATGAAGTGATTCGGTTATAAATATATGTGTATGTATCTATATTCTTTTTTTGCACTCTTTTCCATTATAGTTTATTACTATAGGTATGCTATACCTGTGCTATACAGTAAAACTTTGTTGTTTATTTTATATATGGTAGTGTGCATCTGTTAATCCCATACTCCCAATTTATCCCTCCCCCACACCTTTCCCCTTTGGTAACCATAAGTTTGTTTTCTTTGTCTGAGTCTGTTTTGTCAATAGTTCATTTATACTATTTTTTAGGTTCCACGTATAAGTGATATCATACGATATTTGTCTTTCACTGTCTGACTTACTTCACTTAGTATGATAATCTCTAGGTCCATCCATGTTGCCACTAATGGCATTATTTCATTCTTTTCTATGGCTAAGTGATATTCCATTATGCACACATGCACATACACACACACACACACACACACACACACCCCACATCTTCTTTATCTATTCATCTGTTGATGGACACATGCATGCCTTGGCTATTGCAAATAGTCCCACTGTGAACATTAAGGTGTATTTATCTTTTTGAATTAGAGCTTTCATCTTCTCCAGATATATGCCCAGGAGTGGGATTGCTGGATCATGTGGTAGCTCTATTTTTAGTTCCTTACTGAACCTCCATACCATTTTCCATAGTGGCGGGACCAATTTACATTCCCATGAACAGTGTAGAAGGGTTCCCCTTTTTCCACACCTTCCCTAGCATTTATTATTTATAGATGTTTTGATGATGGCCATTCTGACTGATGTGAGGTGATACCTAATTGTAGTTTTGATTTACATTTCTCTAATAATTAGTGATGTTGAGAATTTTTTCATGTGACTGTTGGCCATCTGTATGTCTTCTTTGGAGAAATGTCTATTTAGGTCTTCTGCCTAATTTTTGATTTGGTTGTTTGTTTTTCAATATTGAGCTGTATGATGCGTTTGTATATTTTGGAATTTAATCCCTTGGTCACACAGTTTACAAATATTTTTGCTGTCTGTAGGTTGTGTTTTTGTTTTGTTTATGGTTTCTTTTGCTGTGCAAAAGCTTTTAAGTTTGGTTAGGTCCTGCTTGTTTATTTTTGTTTTTATTTCTATTGCCTTGGGAGACTGACCTAAGAAACATTGTTATGATTTATGTCAGAGAATGTTTTGTCTATGTTCTCTTCTAGGAGTTTTAAGGTGTCATGTCTTATATTTAAGTCTTTAATCTATTTTGAGTTTATTTTTGTGTATGCTATAAGGGAGTGTTCTAACCTCATTGATTTGCATGCAGCTGTCTGGATTTCCCAACACCACTTACTGAAGAGACTGTCTTTTTTCCATTGTATATTCTTGCCTCCTTTGTCCAAGATTAGTTGACTATAGGTGTGTGGATTTATTTCTGGACTCTCCATTCTGTTCCATTGATCTATACATTTGTTTTTGTGCCAGTACCACACTATTTTGATTACTGTAGCTTTGTGGTATTGTCTGAAGTCTGGGAAGGTCTTGCCTCTGGTTTGTTCTTTTTCCTCAGGATTCCTTGGCAATTCTGGGTCTTCTGTGGTTCCATATACATTTTAGGATTACTTGTTCTAGTTCTGTGAAAAATATTGTTTGATAAAGCTCACATTAAATCTATAGATTGCTTTGGGTAGCATGGCCATTTTAACAATATTAATTCAAGAGCAAGAGATATCTTTGCATTTCCTTGAATCATTTTTGATTTCCTTTATCAATGTTTTATAGCTCTCAGCATGTACATCTTTAACCTCCTTGGTTAGGTGTATTCCTAGGTATTTTATTTATTTTTTTGCAATTCTAAAAGTTTTTTTTTTTTTACTTTCTGATATTTCATTGTTAGTGTAAAGAAATGCAACACATTTCTGTATATTAATCTTATATCCTGCTACATTGCTGAATTCATTTATCAGTTCTAATAGTTTTTGTATAGCGTCTTTAGGGTTTTCTATAGAGAGTATCATGTCATATGCATATAATGACAATTTTACCTCATCCCTTCCAATTTAGATACCTTGTATTTCTTTTTCTTGTCTGATTGCTGTGGCTAGGACTTCTAATACTATGTTGAATAGAAGTGGTGAGAGTGGGCATCCTTTTCGTGTTCCTGAATTTAGTGGATAGGCTTTCAGCTTTCCATCATTTAGTATTATGTTGACTGTGGATTTGTCATAAATGACTTTTCTTACATTGAAATATGTTCCCTCTATACACACTTTTGTAAGAATTTAAGGCCACTCCCTTCTGGCCTGCAACATTTCTTTAGAGAAATCAACAGATAGCCTTATGGGGGTTCCCTTGTAATTAACTCTTTGTTTTTCTCTTGCTGCCTTTAGAATCCTCTCTTTAAATTTTGTCACTTTAATTATAATATGTCTTGGTGTAGGTCTGTTTGGGTTCATCTTGTTTGGGACCCTCTGTGCTTCTTGTAGCTGACATCTATTTTTTTCTTTAGGTTTGGGAAATTTTCAGACATAATTTCTTCAAATACATTTTTGATCTTCTTTTCTCTTTTTTCTCCTTCTGGAATCCCTATTATGCATAGATGGCATGGTTTATATTATCCCATAGGTCTCTTATATTGCTTGCATTTCTTTTTCATTTGGCTTTCTGTCTGCTGTTCTGTTTGGGTGATTTCCATTATTCTTTCTTCCAGATCATTTGTTCATTCTTCTGCATTATTCACTTTGCTATTCATTGCCTTTAGCTCAGCTTTTGTCTTGGCAAATGAGTTTTCTAATTTTTCTTGATTCCTCTTTATAGTTTCTAATTCCTTTTTACAGTAAGCTGCATTTCTATTAATAGCCTTTCTTAACTCCTTCAGTATTTTTATTATTTCCTTTTTGAATTTGGTGTTTATTAGACTGAAGAAGTCTGTTTCATTGTTCTTTCACAGGAATTCTCTTGATCTTTTCATTGGGATCTTTCCTCTGCTTCTTCATTTTACTTATATTTCTATTACTCTATAAGTTTAGGAGAAACGGTCATCTACTGTGGTCTTTAAAGACTATTTTTATGTGGTAACATACCTGTGTAGCCTGCTTGAGTCCAATATTTTTGATGTGAGGGCTGTTTTTAGTATGGATGCCTGCCACATATTTCCTCAGGGTGTTCTGGCCCTTGTCCCTTCACTAGGGGGTGTGTTTGGTGTTGTAGTGACCAGAGCCTGCACTGGATTTTGGGTGGGGCCTCTTCTTTGCTCTGTGGTTGTCACAGCCCTGTGGGGGCAGGGTATATTCCCCTGTTTTTGGAGTAGAAGCCCCCAGTTCCAGTTCTAAGCTGTGGTGTGAGGTAGATGGGACTGGAGCGCTCCTGCTGGGAAAGGAGCCACTGTGTTTTCTTTCCCAGGAGTTGTTTGCTGCACTTTTTTGATGACGCCTGCTACATGATGTGAGCACCCACAAATTTCACTGCTGCTGGCACTGTCTTCAGTGACTGTCTCTGCTTGGGAGTAATCTGCTCAGAGGTCCCTTAGATGCACATGTGTCTCACAAAGCCACCGGCTTGACAAACCAGTAGAGCCACGTCCCGAGCCCTGCAGTTAATAAGCTTATGCCCTCAGATGTGCATGCATGGCCCTGGTCCCAAAATCTGCCAAAGCAAGGACCTGCTGGAGTGGCCTCCCTGCACCCACAGTGGGATTGCTGATAATCTTCTCAGATTTCAGTCCCACCTCTGTGTGTGCTCACCTACAAACATCACAGAACCCATGAGTCTGGACGCATGCCCCACTGAGAGCAATCTGACAATGGGGCTGCTGTGGTGGACCCATGCTCCCTCTTTCCCATGTTGATAATGGGGCTCCTGTGGTGGACCTGTGCTCTGTCCTGCATGTGCCCACAATTGCTACCTGGACCACATTCCAGGCCCTTTATGCTGTCTTCATGGAGCCAAACCAAGTCCTCTTTCCCTGGGTCTGTCCACTGAAGCCTGAGTTTTAGCACCTAGCTGCTGTGCACACCAGCAGCCCTGGATCTCTGTCTGGGAAGTGCAGCAACACAGCCAGGACAGTCTGTGCTAGTCTCTCTACCCTGTGTAGCTACAGGCCAGCTCCCACACTCTCCTCTCCAGCCTTTGAAGTTCCCAGTCTTTCCCGTTGAGCCTCTCACCCCATGAAGGAGGTTCCCAGGGTGAGAGAACATTTCCTCTTTCACAGATCCCTCCCAGGGGCACAGGTCCCCTCCTGATTCCTCTTCTTCTCCTTTTTCCCTTCATCTTGCTTGGTCACCTGGGGATCTTTCTTGAAGCTTTGGTTATATGAGATCTTCTGTAAGCTTTAAGTGAGTATTCTGTGAGAACTGTTCCATGTGTAGATGTATTTTTTATGTATTTGTGGGAGGAGCTGAGTTCCATGTCCCTCTACTCTGCCATCTTGATATCCTCCTTGAAACCATTAATTACTGGCAAAACTATTTAATTAAAAATTCATGAGACCAGTAATACTGTGCAATTTAGGGATTATTGAAAATTTTGGGAAGTAAAAGTTCTTACATATTATAGCGGGAACCCTGCATTCAGAGATTCAGAGAAATTAGATCTAGACCCTTATTTAAATTAGCTTGAAATACAGAGTTTCTCTAAGGTTGATTGTAATTTCTGAATATGATGACATTAGTAACAAAGTATTCCATTAAAATACCCAATTTATACATCCTAAAACATTTTCCTAACAAATAATAATACTTTTAAATTCAGTATTAATCAACAAGTAGTCAATAGCCATAGATTTAAAAAACAGTAAATAAGAGCTATCTACTCTGAGAAAATCTGTATCTTTAAAAGTACTGAGCTTTAGCAGAGCAACTTTGATTACTGTGGATGCTTTAACAAATGATGTACAGGCTAGGGTTAATTTGCCTGTGATGATTACTGTTGATCATGAATTGGGCAAAATGATTGGCTCAGTCACATGTTGGACATGAGAGCATCATTATTCCTCAAACAGAGTAGTTCCAGAATAACATTAGTGAACTTTGTAGCAAGCAATGTAGCATATTAAGGAACATAAGACTTTGGGATTGGAAAATATTGTCTTTGTTTTCAGTCTATACAACTTCTCAGATTTTGACCTTGGGTAATTTATTTAGGTGCTCTCAACCTTTGTTTTATCAGTTATAAAATAAAAACCAAATATATTCTTCATAGTTTTTTAAGAGTGTGAAGTTAGTAGGAAGCAACATACTAACATCATTCACTGTGTGTCTGGAGAAAAATATAAAAGGTAGAGTGTAGTCAATGACAAAATTATCAGCAGGCTTTACATATTTAATACATATGAGACATCTGTGATAATAATAACCTTTATGTAGTACCTGTTGTGAAAATCTAATGATATCTTACCATTTAGGCTTTGCTGACTTAGTGTAGTCCAGAGGTCTGCAATCCTCTCAAATCTCAGATGACAAATAAAGGCTACTGTTGTGGTCATTGTAGCAACTATTCCACCTAACTATTGTGGCACAAAAATAGCCATAGGTGAGATGTAAAATAATGAATGCCACTGTGTTCCAATAAATCACGATTTGTGGACACGGAAGTTTGAATTTTATTTATTTATTGTGTTTTACAAAATAATGTCTTTCTTTAAATTTTTTAAAATGTAAAATTCAGTCTTAATTCATGAGCCACACAAATCAGGCAGTGGGCCAAATTTGGTCAGCGGCAGTGTTTGTAACTGGTGTGGCCTGAATCAATAATATTAGGAGAAATACGTATATCTGGCTTTGTAAAAGAAAAAAAATGTTCTGGAATTTTTTACTTTTTTATTATTAATAAGGAACTAAAATAAGACTCAAAATGTTCAGTTCATTAGTCTCTTCATTTCCAGTGAACTTTACACTTATTCTACCCTAAATGTCTTATTCAATGGCCGCATTTTGAATCTGGTAATCATTGAAAACTATTCTGCTTCAGAAATGTGAACTCTAAACATCTTATTCTCTGATCATTATCAGCTGTCTCTCTCATTTCATTATGTTCTCTTACTTCATAGGGTACTTTGATCCCTTCACAGTTTAATTATCAGCAGATTCATGTCTCTGCTTCCTTGTTTAACTAACTTAAATCCCATGCTCTATTATTTGAACTCCTTGCCTCTTACCCGTTATCCTTTTTCTGAAATTGTGTAGAAAACAAAATCCTTAGTCTTAATTGATAGTGTCTTCCTACATTTATCCATCAGCTAGGATGCGAAGAGCACTTGGAAATAATAAATTTCAACCATAATAAAAATAAAAACATATGAATAAAACAACCATAATAAAAATTAAAATATAATAAACATGCAATAAATAATAAATATACAATACAATAATAAAATTATATATAATAAAAATAAAGAACAACCATAAAGCTGAAAGCCACTACTCAACATGCTTTGTAACCACAAGTGGCCTGTTAACATTACCCAACCACCTTCATCAATTCAAAGATTATTTACTGAACACTTAATGTCAGCCAGATCCTCTTCTAAATGCCCAGTGTATAGGAATAAACACTTAATTATTAATATTTTAATTGTCACAAAATCAGAATGCCATGTAATGGGAAACATAAAAAGGGAACTAGGGCTTCCCTGGTGGCACAGTAGTTGAGAGTCCGCCTGCCGATGCAGGGACCACAGGTTCGTGCCCCGGTCCGGGAGGGTCCTGCATGCCGTGGAGCAGCTGGGCCCGTGGGCCATGGCCGCTGGGCCTGTGTGTCCGGAGCCTGTGCTCCGTAGCGGGAGAGGCCACAATGGTGAGAGGCCCGCGTACCGTAAAAAAAAAAAAAAAAAAAAAAAAGGAACTAATCTGATATAGAAAATTGTATTAGTGCCAAGACTTTAACAACAAAAAAAGATTTAGCTGTATGAAGAGGAAGAGAAAGAGAGTTCCAGGAAAAAATAACAGTAGTTGAAAGCATGGAGAAAAACTGCTATTGGGCAATGAAAAGGAAATCCATGTATTTGTAATAATTAGTTCTGGGGAGAGAGGTAAATTATTTGAGGATAGGAAGGAAAACAAAGTTTGAATGTGGGGGGATTTCATAAGCCTTTTAAGGACTTTGGACATCTTTCCTAAAGATAATAGTCTTCCATTAGGATATTTTAATTGTGGAGGGGACATGATTATATCTCCACATTTAAAAGGTAATTTCTGGCTATAGAGAGAAATGGAGGCAGCAAACCAGGAGGGACAGTGAGGCCTGCGAGCACATTATTGCTGTTTTGCAGCTGAGAGAGAAAGGTGTCCCAGATTTGGGTGAGGCCACTGGAGATGAATGACACCAGGGTTGGGCTTGAGCAATTAGGGAGTTGTGATGTCATTTACTAAAGTGAGGAGCTAGAAGAAGAGCAGGTTTTAAGGAAAAATGAAGAGTTTAGTTTGCAGTTGAGGTACATTAAGGAAAGTCAAGGGGAGTTCCCAAGTCACCAGTTGGTTATTCAGATGTGGCACTTAGGAGAGGGGGCCAGACAGAGATATTTGAGAATTGTCAGAATATTCTTGGTAATTGAAGCTTAGGGAGTGGAAGAGACTCTCCAACATCAATAAATTCAAGATTGCCTGTGAGCAAGGGCTGTGCCTGCTTTGTTCATGCCTGTAACCATGCATCCCAGAAGGGCATGTACCACATCTCAGGTACTTACTATAAATTTATGATTTTTATCACACAATAAATAAGATGCAACAATGCATTGACCATATAGGAATAAAAATAAAAGAAACAAAAAAGCGGCTATTAGAAAGCCCCCAAAGTAAGTCTTGCTTTTCTCCACAAATTCTTTACAGCGATGCCAAAATGATGATTCTAAAACCGAAATCACACCATGCCCTTCTCCTCCTTACAACATGGCAGTTACTGCTCATCACTCACTCTGAGATGTGAATGGACCTCGGTGGTTATCTCCCTTCCCACCTCCCTCCTGCAACTGTTTCATTCATCTTCCACTTCAGTTGTGTAGGATTGATACCAGTCTCCAGGATGGACACTTCACAGGAAGAAATTACTTGTGGTAAACCAACCAGTGCATCCTCACTTCTTTTCAACTTCCTCACTGCCAGGTTGTTGAACACATGTCCTAATTGGTCCAGTTGGAATGATTCTCAAAATTTTTACTCAATAGGTCTTCTTTTTTGTAGCTCACGTTAAATGTGCACATGTGCCTACTGCAGCTGACTTGTCTCCACACTAGGCATAAGCTTTAGAATGATGCCAACTCACAGAGAAAGATGAGAACACCAGGAAAGAAAAATCACCACCCTCCTTAAGACTTGACTGATGTTTGCCCTCAGCAGCATCTTTAGGTTTTTCAGCTAATAGTTACTGAAGCATGGGAATAAGTCCATGGTGTGCCATTTAAGGCAGGCCTCTCATCATCTCTCCTGTTTTACTTCTGGACTTTAACTCTCCCTTTCCCAGTTCCACTTTTTTTGTGTATCATGTTAAGCATTTTTACCACTATTAACTTCTAAGACATAAGAAGAAAAATAAAGCTAAAGACCTAATTGTCAAAATAAAACTTTTTAAATAGAAGAAAGGTAACAAAAAGATTATCTTTAAAAGTTATTTTTCTAAGATAACTCCGGTATAATGAATATACATAAGAAGTTAGTTTTATCTTTGTTGAGGTAGACAGAAGGAACACACTCAGTGATTTACTTTCAATTCTCTTTCTGTAGAGAGAGACACTGATGTGGGGACATTTGAAAGAATCCTGTCAATTTACAAATTCACCTCTAAAAATGGGCTATTTTAGCTTCTATTTTTCTTATTTCAATGGCAAAAGATACAGTTTATGTGGCATTGCTCACAAAGTATGGACATACTTTGTACTTTGCTACATTAATGGTTGGTAGTAAATAAAATGGTAGTATTGCACTGCTATTAGCTATAATCAGAGTGGATCACCTCCTAGGTCCTTGATATAGTTGTCTGTTAAGAGATTGCATATTAGTATCAATATCTCCTAGTTTCTCCTTTTATAAAGATATCAAGAGCCATTTAAATGTTAAAAAATCACCTCATTGGATTCAATTTATTGGGCCTTCATACTCCCATTTTTTTTTTTGAGATCAGTTCTGAGCTTGCACAGCCTGTTTTATATGACCATCAGAACATTTACTCTGTGTTAAAAATGAATCTCAAAGATTTAGCCTAGGGCTATCTTGAATCATGTCAAGGAATAGTTATTATTTCTGAAGGTCTATTACTTTTTTAAAAAAATCCCCAAAACATAACTTGCTGAGCAGAAAGATGTTGGTATAAGACCAGCAACCCTGTATCTATGTGCCATGTGGGACTTTACTCCCTGGAATACGGTAGATTGCTTATTTATAAGAACTTTTTTTTCCTTCACTTTCAGTGAGAGTTCTGAACTTTTTATTTGAGCCAATTATGAAAAAACACTCTACAAATCATTGAATAAACAAACTTAATATTTGAATAAGCAATGATGAATCTATTTAGTGATCTAAAAGTCTTTAACTGAAGGAACATATGAATTTTAGTGGAATCATTTAGTTAGTGCATAGAAAAAAGTTAAAAGGAGAAGTTTAGTGCAGAATATAGAAATGTTCAATTCTATTTAACTTAACATATTTTGGAAGAGGCCCATAGATTTTGAGATATTGTCCAGAAGTAATTTGTATCTGTGTGTAGAAGCTGTGTCCTTACTAAAAGGGTAGATAACTAGAAAAGCAGTTCAAGTGACCAAAATGAACTAAACATTAAAATAAACTGGCCAAATTATTACTTGAGACCCTGCTTTTATTTTATTTTTCTACTTTACAGTATTTGGACAGATACTTTGTGAACTGGAAATGTTTTCAATTTCTGGATAAAAAATGCCCATAATCATTTTACCCTGAGAAATAGTCTATAGAACAGCAGAAATAACTGTATTTTTTTCTTTCTGTTAATTTTAATTATATGGCTGTCTTGGAAACTAAAGCAGGAAATGTTCCTTGTTCTCATATTTTAACATATAAATGTTTCAGAATCTAGATATCACAGCATTTGATCATGGATTAGAATAAATTCTCTCACCTTGGCTATGTCTATAATTCAAAGTAGAGTGGAAAATGGTATTAATTACTTTGTAAGTAAAGTTTAAAGTCTTTGCTCTTGGAATTAACCATCCACAGCCAAAATGGCATTCTGAAGATTTATTTTGATCTTCAATGATCTGATGCATTTGGCTAATTCTTTATTTGAATTAGAAATGTAGATTTAATCACTGTGATATGATCTGTTCTGCTTTTTGTCTTAACATATCCATGTCTGTTAATCACCCAGACCTTGAGTCCAGTTATCAATATTGTTGAAGGGTCTGGTAAACTGCCTACTCCTTCACAAAGCTTTCATTACTCATGAACTTCATTTACCTTTCTCTTCTCTAAAAATTTAGTACTTAATTATATGCTGGCTGTGTCTTGTGTGATTTGTGAATAACTACATACGGTAGGCTTTGCTTTTAGTAAAACTGTACCCTAACTAAACTGAACTACTGTTTCTTAGTTCATCTACATTCCCCACCTCAACGAATGTTGTAGTAAACAAATATCTGTAGAACAATTGATATTTCACTTTAGGGAGAGATTTGACTCGTAATTTTGAATAAGTAATTTTTAAAAATTTGTGTTTACTCTTGCTTTTAAAATCCAAGATATGGAAGTGTTACAATTGAGATGGTAAAACTGGAGAAGAGAAAGAGAAATGTATAATTTACACTCTGTGTTGCCAGAAAGCCTCCAGATGTTGTTGAGAAATATAATGACTAGTAGGTGAGATCATTTTAATTATAAGATAATTTTTTAAATCGTGACTTTGGAAAAAAGTGCTAAATTTTATTTGGAATATTATTGGAATAATTGAAAATTGAAGAGAGAGCATTTACTTTTGTACAAAGTCTCTGATGCTGCCACATTTTTTCCAAGGGTAGTAGAGATGACTACAGTTTACTCATTACATGATTCCCTCTTTTTCTTGGCCATTTTGGAAGACTAAACTTCCTAGCCCCCATTGAAAATAGAAATGTGTCCTAACTAATTTAGGACACCTAAATAGGGTGTCCTAACTAATTTAAGTAAAGCACTGTGAGTGGAAATGTAGTATATCATTTCCAGAACAAGGCAGTAAATCCTTTGTAATATCTGGCTGCTTTCTTTCCCTGACACTGCAAACTTGGAAGCCATGTGTTGAGATGGCAAGAACAGAAGATAGAGGAATCTTGGATCCCAGAGTCACCAGATTGAGGAGAACCTGCCCCATTTCCTCCTGCCAGTCCATATTAAACTGTGCATAAGTGCATAACAGACTTTTGTGCAAAGCTACTGAGCATTTAAGATTTATATGTAATGCAACTAGTAACTACTCACCCACTTGGCAAGTTCATAGCAGTAATCCAAATGCCTTTTGACTTTAGGTTTGGGAAAATAAATATTCCATGGTAATTCCAGTCAGATAAAATCTCCCAACATTTAAGATGGTTTCATGAAAGAACATCAACATTCATGTTATGTTTTTAGTAGTTAATGCTCTTTTTTTGAATAGTTATTCAAAAATTCTGAATTTAAGAAAATTTTACTAAGTTGGTTAACCTGAAGCTAAATTCCATGAACTGTAAATAAAGATACTTTTCTACTTTACCACCCATATCATTTTTATGAAACTATATATTTAATTGTAAATAAAAAAATAGTTTCTAATGTTTCATTTTTAATTCTGTCTTTTTAAAACACTTTTAAATACTGACTCTTGTAATAAGTACAAGCTTCAAGAAGAATACAGCCTTTTTAGCAGTTCTGCCAGCAAAGTACTAACCTAAAAGATTAAAATAAAGATTTAGCCAACAACTACATAGATTCTCTACATAGAATAGGCATCATATATGTATATTATAGATTATATTATACATTATTATATATTAAATATTCATATATGTTAAATAATACATTGGAGAATAATCCATTTTTTTCCTCCTGGAGTTGCTTTTGCCAAGTCATAAGACCTCTTTCTAGTTCCATATGACACTGACATTGTTGATTATATTTTCCTTACTTCCACACAACTAGCTGGAAAGTCCCCTCTTGCTCTCTTTTCTGGACAACACTCTACCCTTTCTTCGAAACCTCACTTAAATGTTAGCTCCTCTGTAAAGCCTCCTTGTTATCCCCATCCTTACTAGTGGCTCTTTCTTCACTCAGTGTTAATTTAACAAATGGTCATTGAACTCCAACCAAGCACCAGGTAGGATGCTGAGGACGTAGTAGTAAACCAAAAGGCATAGATCACTTCCTCTTGTGGAGTGATGTGGAGGGGTATAGGAGATACATAAACTACTGAATAAATATTTCAGATGGTGGTAAGTATTATGAAGAAAGAGAAACCAGAGTAAACAGTGGAGCATGCCAGGGTGGAGGGAGCTACTTTTGCAGGATGAAGGCAAGAAAAGCTAAATTCTAGATGAATTTTATCATTGACCTAAATGACATAAGGATACCAACCATTTGTATATTTGAGGAAAAGAAGTCCAGAGATAAAGATCAAAGGCAAGGTCATGCATGGTGTGTTCAAGAACATCAAAGAGGCTGTTCAATTTTTAATATTAATATTTATTAATGTTATCTGGGATTCACATGTATGGTTTCTAGAACAGAGTGGATTATTATTATTTATTATTTTGAGCAAATAATAGCAGTGCAGGTTTCTGTGTCCAAATTTTTACCTTTGGAGTGATGCAAATGTCACCCTACACATATGCTTCTGGATTTCAGTGAAGAATACCAAATTAACAAAAAGTCTGGATTATGTTAACAGAGGAGAAAGAAGAAGTACTCTCCATCCCTTTCTTGGTTTTTTTTTGAGAATTTCCTTGTAAATGTAATAGGAAAGAAGAACATTCTAAACCTTTGGAATATACATTAATCTCTCCAGGAGAAAGATAAGACTGATGTACTACCCAGGGGATATCTCCTTGGTCCTGGATCTTACTCCCTTGAAATTAAATACATACTTCCAGAGAAGTAAATCTGTCTGTAGTTCTCACTAGGTAATCAGTGGTCATTTAAAAAAAAAGAAAAATAACCTTACTGATACATATTTCACATATCATAGAAAACACCCATTTTGAAAGGTCACTTCAATGATTTTTAAATAAATTTACCAAGTTGTTTAACCATCAACATAAATCAGGTTGAGGACATTTTCGTTGCCCCCATAAGACCCTTTGTGAGCATTTACTGTTAATTTCCTTCCCCTACTTCAACCACAATTTACTTTCTGTCTCTATAGATTTGCCTTTTCTAGGCTTCACACAAATGGGATCATACAACCTATCGCCTTTTGTGTCTGGATTATTTCACTGAGAATAATGTTTTTGAGGTTCATCAATGTCATAGCATGTATCTGTAGTTCATTCCTTTTTTGCTAAAAAATGTTCTATTGATATTTTGTTTATCCACTCACCACTTGAACATTTTAATTTGTTTCCAATTTGGGGCTACTATGAATAATGAGAGTGAGAACATTGTGTGCAAGGCTTTGTGTGGATATATGTTTTCATTTCTTTTGGATAGGCAATTAAAGATAGACTTGCTAGGTCATATGGTAACTCTGTTTATTTAACCTTTTAAATAACTTCTAGGCTGTTTTCCAAAGTGGCTGAATCATATTACATTTCTATTAGCAATGTTAGAAGTTTCCTTTTACTCCACATTATCACCAACCATCACTATTTCCATTTGTTATTTTCTGTTATTTTTATTATAGCCATTATAGTGAGTATAAAATAGTATCTTACTGTGTTTTTCCTTTATATTACCCTAATGACTAGTGAGATTGAGAATCTTTTCATGTGCTTATTAGCCATTGATATATCTTCTATAGTTAAAAGTTTATTCAGATCTTTTGCCCACTTCTTAAATTGGATTGTTTTATCTTCTTATTCTTAAGGTTTAAATACCTTCTTTGTATATTCTAAATATAGCCCTTTGTCAATATTTTGTGAATTTTTGACTCTGATGCTTGTCTTTTCATTTTCTTCTGGTGCCTTTGAAGAACAAACATTTTGAATTTTGATGAGGTTCAATTTTTCAATTTCATTTTTCACAAACCACCCTTCCTCTGTCATATCTATGAAATTTTTGCCTAACCCAAAATGTTTTCTTCAAAACTGTTATTACTTTAACTCTTAAATTTAAGTCTATGATCAATTTTGAGTTAATTTTTATACATGCTGTGAGGTAAGGGTCTAAGTTCACATTTTCCCATGTGACTATCCAGTGGTTCCACTATCATTTGTTTAAAAGGCTCTACTTTCCCCCAATGAATTGTCTTACAACCTTTGTCTACAGTCTTTTGGCCACAAATATAAGGGTTCATTTATGGACTCTCAATTGTTTCATTAATCTGTGTCCATGTTATGCCAGTAACACACTATCTTATAACCATAGATTAATAGTAAGTTTTGAAATTGAGAAGTGAAAATCCTCCAACTTTTGTGATTCCTTTTCAAAATTGATTTAGCTATATGAGGTCTTATGTCTTTCTACATAAATTTTAGGATTAACTTGTCAATTTCTAGATTTGAAAAAAAAAAGCCTGCTGGAATTTTGGTAAGGATTGCATGAATCTGCGAGTCGATTTTGGTAGAAGTGCCATCTTAACAATATTGAATCATCAAATCCATGAAAATGGAACATCTCCCCATTTGTATAGATCTTCTTTAATTTGCTCATTACTGTTTAGCAATTTTCCGTATACATATCTTATCCTTCTTTTTTTTTTTTTTTTTTTTACGGTACGCAGGCCTCTCACTGTTGTGGCCTCTCCCGTTGCGGAGCACAGGCTCCGGACACGCAGGGTCAGCGGCCACGGCTCACGGACCCAGCCGCTCCGCGGCATGTGGGATCTTCCCGGACCGGGGCACGAACCCGTTTCCCCTGCATCGGCAGGCGGACTCTCAACCACTGCGCCACCAGGGAAGCCCTTATCCTTCTTTAGTTAAATTTTTTCTTCAGTATTTTATTCTTTTTGATACTATTGCGAAAGTTATTGTATTCTTTATTTCATTTATGAATCATTCATGTATCATATGTAGAAAACAATTGATTTTTTATATAGATGTTATACCAGGCAACCTTACTGTAATTGATTATTTTAATAATTATCTTTTGTGAATTTCTTAGGATCTTCTATATGCTGGATCATATTGTCTACAAAGAAAGACAGTTTTGCTTCTTTCTTTTCAATCTGATGCCTTTTATTTCTTTTCTCTTGCAAGATTGCACTGGCTGTTCTTCAGTATAATGTTGAAAATAATGGCAAGACAAGCAACCTTGCCTTATTCTCAGTTTTAGAGGAAAGGCCTTCAGTCTTTCTACAAGGGTGATGTTTTCCCAGGGTTTTCCATAGATGTCTTTGTGAGGGTGAAAAGTTTCCATCTATTCCCAGTTTGTTGAGAGTTTTTAAAATCATCAGTGGATATTGGATTTTGTCAAATGCTTTGTTGGTTTCCATTTTGAAAATCATGTGATTGTTTTTCTTTTTTCCAATAAAATGGTTTATTATATTAACTGGTTTTTGAAAATTAGATTATACTTGCATTCTTGGGTTAAATCTCAGTTGGCCATGGTATATAATTCTTTTTATGTGTTGTTAGCTTCAATTTGCAACATTTTGTGGAGGATTTTTGCATCTGTATTCACAAGGTATATTACTCTGTAGTTTAAGTTGCATGGATGTGTGATGTTTTTTTCTGGCTGTCTTTGGTATTAGGGTGAAACTGGCTTCATAGAATAGGTATGAAGTTTCTCCTCTTCTCTATTTTGTGGAAGAGTTTGTGAGACATTGACATTATTTAATTTTTTAAGATTTAATGAATGCATGAATGTATCTGGACATGTACTTCACTTCCTAGAAAGATGTTTAATGGATGATTCAATTTCTTTACTTGTTATTGGTATATGCTGGTTTAATCAGTTGTATTTTTACTGCCAGGTTGGTCTTTTAGCCCAGGTGCTAAGGTTCAGGCAAATTTGCTCTGAAAGCCCTCAAAGTACAGACATATATTTATAGTCACAGAGATATCATAGTAGCTGCATGGAATTAGTAAATGGAAGACTGTTAAGAGGTGATATCATAAGAGGTTAGCAATGGACCTAGAAGCCATTTTATGGACTTTGGATTTTACTCTGAATAGAATAGGAAAACATTGAGGGGTTTAAAGCAG
This sequence comes from Delphinus delphis, assembly GCF_949987515.2. Lineage (NCBI taxonomy): Eukaryota > Metazoa > Chordata > Mammalia > Artiodactyla > Delphinidae > Delphinus > Delphinus delphis. Next base: position 52,213,878 of record NC_082684.1, on the reverse strand, counting down.
AGGTGGGATGTGATTAGATTTAGTCCTTACAGTTTATACATCGTTCACACACATATAATTTAAAAAATATATAATCAATTATCTGTTGCTGAAGTATATAAAGAATTGATTTTTCTAACATTGAATTTTTAAACAATAAAAAACGATTTTGTAATGAAACACTTAGACTGCCAAAATATTTACCAAGTGCATTGCTTCCCATCCATATTGGATTTCTATGCTGTCCTTCCAGGTTCTTTTTCCTTCTAGTAGAAGTATACCTTAAGTAGTTTATCTGCTAAAGTCTCTAAGTGATGAAACTGTCAGTCTTTATGATTAAGTCCTAAGCCTGGTTCAAACTCTGTCTGTACTCCAGATAAGCTAGAGAAGATTAGGATTTCCATGAATACTGTCAAGGAAATTCATTGGATTTATTATTTAACCTTGCATTATTGATTAATAAATGTAAGTTTGTCATCATTTCTCTTTAATGAATCAATCACACTACAACTGTCAGTGAATTCTACAACCCTTTTAATTACCATTTTCCTCCTATTTCTCAATTGCCTAAGATATTACACAAGCTAGTATATCCCCTTCCACCACTGTCACATGCCAGTTTACTAACAGTGGAACTTTTAACAGTTACACTGACATGCCATGCCAGAAGTTATTCATACTCCAAGTCCTAAGAATGTTGGGTTCCTCATTGACAGGCAGCTGATACATGATCAATGTCCAAAATCTCATCTAAGAATCTGTTTAAAGCTTCACTCCTGGTGCTAGCTCTCTTAAATTTGGTTATGTGATAATAGATTCTAGATAAAAAGAATTGTGTGCAGTTTTACTTGTGAATACTTTTAGGATACGACCTGTAAAGAAGTAAGGAAGGCAGGATTAATCAGAGAGGGAAGCGAGACTTGCAGTGCCTATTTCTTTACTAAAAATAAATGAAGCATGAATAATCAGGAGGTCAGCCACCTCAAAAAAAAGTCATGTTCCCATGTTCAGTTTCTGGACACTGACTGTCTTTTGGTCTTAAGCATCCATCCTACAGCACTGATCATATTAGATTCAGATGGATTAGTATCGTCATCTTCTGTCCACAGAGAATTATCTCACCCAAGTTTCTACTTCTTCCCAGGGGCGGCTCAAGGTTAATGATTGACTGACTAAAGACTGAAAAGGCATATCCTCTTTGCCTCAATTTGGGGCAACTCTGTCATCCCAGCTCCAAAGTTCTGCATATGACTGGGTAAGGTCCTAGTCCCAGTTACATTGCAGGTCAGTTTTTCTTGCTGCCCACTCTTGCTTCTTCATTTTTTTTTTCACAGTTGTATCTGCAAAGAGCACTCTGCAATAAACGGTCTACAATTCTGCATTTCAGAATCTGTACCAAGTGAACATGATCTAAAATAAGTGGCATACTCCGAAAGAACCCAGGGTGAATCACCCTGAACAACTAAGGGCAAAAGGCAAAACAGCAATAGTCCTTTTCTTCTTGTTCTGGAAAATCTCTAGCATTGAGTTTCTTTCTTACACTGGCTACTCTAACCCGTCATTACTTCTGTTTATACTCATCTCTCTCCTTTCTACTCTAACATGCTTAATTTCCTTCTTGCCTCAAGGGTCACTCTTCATTTCTTTCTGTTGCTTTAAAATTTTAAAATCCCCTGTTTAAATTAGTGCAAACTTCCAGTTACAAAATAAATGAGTCATGAGGATGAATTGTACAGTATGGGGATTATAATCAATAATAATCTAATATCTTTGCATGGTGACAAATAGTAACTAGACTTATCGGGATATTTTGTAATGTATAGAAATACTGAATCACTATTCTGTACACCAGGAGCTAACATAGTGTTATATTTCAACAAACAAACAAACTCATATAAAAAGAGATTTGTGGTTACCAGAGATGGGGGTGGGGGAGGAGGAATTAGATGAAGGTGGTCAAAAGGTACAAACTTCCATTTAAGAGGTAAATAAGTACTAGGGATATAATGTACAACATGATTAATATAATTAACACTGCTGTATTTTATATACGAAAGGGGTTAAGAGAGTATATCCTAAGAGTTCTCATGACAAGAAAATCTTTTTCGCGGGCCTCTCACTGTTGTGGCCTCTCCCGTTGCGGAGCACAGGCTCTAGACGCGCAGGGTCAGCGGCCATGGCTCACGGGCCCATCCGCTCCGCGTCATGTGGGATCCTCCCGGACTGGGGCACGAACCCGTGTCCCCCTGCATCGGCAGGTGGACTCTCAACCACTGTGTCACCAGGGAAGCCCAAGAAAACCTTTTTATTTTGTATCTACATGAGGTGATGAATGGTTTACTAAACTTACTGTGATAATCATTTTATGATATAAGTCGTCATTATGCTGTACACCTTAAACTTATACAGTGAAGCATGTCCATTATATCTACAAAACTGGAAGAAAAAAAGCTGAAAAAATAAAATAAATTTAGTATATAGCAAAAAAAAAAAAAATCAAGGAAAGAAACCTTCAATTTTCTATCATTTTTGGTGTAGCATTGTATACTTTAAGGGTAATTCACTTCAATGCTTTCGATCCTGAATACTGAGCAGAACAATTATGGTTGTAATTGAGATCTGTGTCTGAAAGGTTATGTCATAGTAAGTCTTCCTGAGAACTAGTTATCAAGTAGTGTATGTCATATTGTGTACTTAGAAGCTCTTATGGAGACAATATGAACACGGGCTAGGATACTGTAGAGAAACGTGAATGTTCCTTCTTCTGCCTCTTTGACAATGATTCCACTTATTAATTATTTTAAGTCCTTTGGTGGCGAGACAGAAGTTGATTAGAAAGGGATTAGAAAATATATTGTAATATTGTCAGAGGAATAACTGCTGGGGATGTTCAAACCTCTGAGCTAGGCTTGAGGCTTTGCAGCAGGCTCACACCAATGCTGCAGGCACCTTGAGGTCAATAGAGTCTTTTAATTTTCTATGCCAAATCGATTGTGGTCTCCTGTAAGTTATCTCAGGACCTGAAGGATGTGGCAGGCAGATAACAGTTATTAAGGTGTGTGGTAGAAGATAGAACAGAGTGGGCAAGGAAAGGCTTTACAACCCTGACATGCAGCCTCGGCTGCATTTAACAATTATGGGCTACCCACAAGATGTAATGTGCACATCAATTCAAAATAAAATAAAAACTGATAACTATGAATTCACAAAGCTATTATTTTTGAGTTTTCCAAAGAAATAAGCAAGTTTCTTTTCTACGCCACAGGACTGACTTGTTGATGATGATGATTATGGTGTTTAGTTTTTAAAAGGAAGAAAATCATACAGGTAGCCTCAAAGAGTGAAACAAGTTAGATCAATATAATTTTCCACTTGCTTGGCAGGAGTTCTCACCTACCTTAAGAAAGTTAACTATTCAGAAGGTTAATTTCAGGTCTTATACTATTTTAGAAAGTCATCATAGTAAAGTGGAAAGGTTGATGGAGAATCAGGAGTCCTGTATTTTAGTTTCTACCATGTCACTAACTAGCTGTGTGACCTTGGGCAAATCACTAAACCTCTAGGGTCTCTGTTATCTCATGTGTAAAATGAGGAGGTTGAACTACATGATCTCTAACAGTGTTTAACTAAATCTGCAGCTAAATCAAAATACAGAGAACTTGACTGAAATAAATCCTATAGAACTGCAGCACATAGAAGCTAGTGTTGAAGAACAGAAATAAGGAGTTAGAGCAGATTCTTTATATTTATAGGTGTCTCCCAATCCTTAATGTTCACTTCAGGCTGTTCCTAATAATTTCTCCATAGAAGTTTCTGTGAAAATAAAGCTCTATTCCTTTGGTATATTTTTAGTAGAATTAGAGAACACAGCAGTATTCTACAAATATTTCTTTTACGCCTATCTGTCTGACAAAGTTAGAGTGCATTTCTCTCATGTTGGTCTTTTATTTATTTCTGATATCTCATTGATAAATTGTGTATTCTAGTAGAGAAAAGTGAGAACTGTCAACATGTGGCTATCAATACCTGATAGAAGGTAACCAAATAGCACTTCCTGTCTCTATTAGCACCAAGAGGTGAAATTTCTGTAATTTAATCTACCTCTGGGGACATGTGTTGAAAATCCCCTTTACTCTCACTGTTAATAAGCAGAGAAACTTGGAGAAAGCAAATGGAGGTACATTTGTTAGCTTTTCTACTCAAGTAAAGGTCACTAAGAGTGGTCAAAATCATCCCAAGTGTGTGATTAAAACTTATATACAATTTCTCCCAGATGCCACAGGAGTGTCTCCTCTGAGAATGATAAAGGAATATTACAAGAACATTCTGAGATTTCAGGACTCTCACATTTGCTGCTTCATATAATAGCTTAATTCAGACACGTGGATCCTCTTGGTCATATAGTTGGTAACAAATTGTTTGCTTGTAGAAAATTTCCTTCCAGTTGAGTTACTTAACAGAGGTTCATATGTCTTATCTTAATCAGCACCACTGAGATTTCTATTCTAGCTGTATATTTTTGGCTATTCCACTATATGGAATGGTGTCTATTATACACTCAAATATTTCCTCCATCAAGAATTTGAATTTCTTAAAATATATTCTTCTTCATTATAATGTAAAATGAATTTTCCTCAATTCTGTCAGGGTTTTATGTTTTTTTCTCCCCAAAGCTTAACTTTACCAAGTAAATGGCAAAGCAAGTCAGTGACAAAATGTTACCCTTGAGCTAAACTGTCAACCTAGTCGTTAGAATAAGGACAGAGAGAAATGAAAAGGAAAAATGACATATATAACCTAAAGCTTTAATGCAAGGATTTGTAGAAGAGCAGAATAATTAAAATAAAAATGTTCTTCTTAAGAAACACTTATTTGTTTTGCAATAGATGTATTTAAAGTAAATAAATATTAGTTAATAAAAAAGTTTTTATGAATTAAAAAGACCTCCAGTAGAAATAATTAAAAGGACATGCGTGAGCAGTACATAAAAGAAGAAATTTAAACAGCTAACAAATGTATGCAGATATTCTGAAGCTTACTAATAAAGCAAGAAATAAAAATTAAACTGTTAATGAGCCACCACTCTTTTAATGATCAAATCATCAAGAATTTTATAAGCGATAACAGTCAATGTTGGCAATGGTAGAAGAAAATGAAAAATGACATATATTGGTGATTGGAAAAGAAAGTTGTATACGCTTTCTGTAACACAGTTTGACAATAAACAGCAAAAGCTTTGAAATGGCTCCATGCATCAGTTCTCCTGGAAATTAACCTAATGGATTATACTGAAGTAAGCAAAGATTTAGTTTCAAGGATGTTTATTATAAACAAAATGCAGTGTAGGAAACAAGCTTTATCTGCAAAAATGAGGGTGACTGCTTTATAAATACGTTTTTACATTTCATATGTTACATATATGCTCATATTGCAGATGTATATATTCATGTTTCACAAAAAACTATTAAAACCATAGTGATGGACATATAAACATGGAAGGATATATATAATGTAGTCAATGAAATGAGTACAAGATTTTGCAGAATTCTGATCTGATTTTTTTTTTTTATATTGCAGTATCTGGTGGAGTGCTTTCCACAAAGTATAAAACATGTGTTTGTTGAATTAATGGATGAAGGTAACTTTTGTAACTTCTAAATGGATTCTCAGCCATTTATGTAGTATGCTACTCATACACCACTAGAGATCATGATATGCAAGTTTCTTTCACTAGTTATACTTCTGTTAACTGTTTTGGGACTATGTCTGGAACCTGTATAGAGAGTGTTACTTTCAAAGTGACTTTAAGTCTAATTTACTAGTATAGTCCCTCTACTTGTATTCATGGAATATTGTATGGCTATATCTCCATGTGTTATTCTTCATACTTTAAAAAAATATATTCTATGTTTAAGTTGAACATTATTGTAGTAATCAACATAGAAATGATTAAATTGTTAAAATTTAAAGGGACAATTTTTTAATATTGCTCTGAAGTTCACCTTTAGCCATCATAAAATAAAGATTTAAATTTAAAGTAGCTCTAGAAAATGGCAAAGGTCTCTTTATCTTAAGAAAATCTAATACCTCTCATTTCCTCATTAACAACTTCTCTGCTTGGCTAGCCTCAGAAAACCAAAATGACGATAGGCAATAATTCCCTAGGCCAAGCGATCTCAATCTGGCAATTCCAGATCTCTGCAGTGTGACTTGGTCACTATCTCCTGGGGCTGTAATTAGCTGCTGCTCTTACTGTTTCATGCAGCTGCTTATGTGTGTCTATAATGATCCTGCATAGGATCCGGTTGATTTTTGTAGAACTATATCTATCTGAATCTTTAATGATGCCCCCTCAGTTCTCCTGACAAAATGGGTAGGTGGGAGGGACCGAAATAAAATCTATGAGTAAATCAGTGAGCCAAGCTTTCTCTGTTCTAGGAATGCAGACTTTCAGTTTTCCACAACTCACTGCAATGTCAGCCTTTTGTGTGGCACAAGAGAAGGAGGATGGAGGAGGGAACAGGCCTGTGAGGGTAAGTCACTGGCTGTGGACAGCTAAGGGTATGAGGAGAGGGAAGTGTGTACATCAAGCCCTCAAAGAATGTGCACAGAACTGTAGAGTAATATCAGGGAATAATCAGTTTATCTTATTTATCTCATTTGTCTTTTTTTTTTTTTCATCTTATGTATTTTCCTCTCTGGCGTGTGGTTTGTGATTTATGGTTAACCTGGTCATCTGATCACCTAGCTGGTCCCTCTGATGCCTAGAAAACTGTCACCCCTTTGTGACCTGCCATTCTCCTTTTCAGCCCTTGTCATGCTCATGTTAGAGTTCTTTTTGATTGATTTTAAGCTGTTGAGCATTGCTGGTGAGTGTCACAACAGAGTGGCATGTAGGTTCTCTGAAAACTGTGTCATCCAACCTCTAATGGGACTTTTCATTAATGAATTCTTTGACAGCTCTATCCCACTCATTATATTATTCATTCATCCAAGTAGTCCATCTGACATTCATAGTGTGTGCCTATATACCAGGCCTAAACTGCCCATTTACAAAGAAAAAGATTCATGTAAATTGGCATATTAATTATCATATATTTCTTCTCCTTTACTCTATCATTCCACTTTCTTCACTGTCAAAAATTTCCCTCCTCTCTCCCTTTGTTCTCTCTTCTGCTTCTTCATTCTTTACGCACTGTGCTTTTTCGGGCTTCTCTGGCCCCTGCTCCTGTCCTACCTCTGTTATTGTTCTGCCTAATTGGTTGGCTCCTTTACCTTCTTTCACAACATCAGTGTGGACATTCTACATGGTTGGATCTTTACTTTCTTTCTCTTTTTTTCTCTAGACTCCTTCTCTCAGGGACATTACTCACTCTCATCATTCAGTTATTACTTTTACATGGATTACTGTAAAATTTTATCTTAATCTATACTTCTTTCCATATATTCTATCCCATATTTCCACCTGGACTTTCACTGGTATCTAAACTCTGTATAAATGTGATCATCTGTTTTCTCCACCCTTACAAATGACATGTCCAGTGTACTGTTCTACACCTCAGCAACTCCTAAAATAATTAAGCTCTGTTAAGTGTTTTCAAGAACTCCCTGCTATAGGTGAATAATTGAGGTGGATACTGGGACACAGAAATGTAACACTGGTTTCTTCTCACTCTCAACTTTAATACTACAATATTTATTAAAGAACCAAATCTTTATTGTCATGTATTTTATGGTTTAAGATCAAGAAGAAAGCTTATCTACCTTCCTAAAATGCAACTGATTAATGTTGATATTTCTCTAATTTTATAGTCATGAATTAAAAGTAAAAATATACAAATTTCCTTGAAGATAAACTGTCTGAATAGATTCAAGTCAAATTAAATAGGGTAATGTCAAATATCAGACCAAGTTACTATGCAGGAGCTACTGAATACTTTGAAGGGTGGAAGATGCCAATGGACACAAAAGGTGACACTGAGGGAGGCTGAGACCCTGATATTTAAACTTCACATCTCAACTATTCCAATTTCTGGTCCTTAATACTTTCATGCGTATGGACGGAGAGAAACTGTTTGCAGAGTTATTTAACATCCTCTGTGGCCACTACAGGCATGTACTTTAGCAGAAACTCTGGTGAAACCCCCCAGACACATATATTAGACCTGAAAAGTCTTTTTTTTGGCTGCATTGGGTCTTTGTTGCTGTGTGTGGGCTTTCTCTAGTTGTGTAGAGCGGGGGCTACTCTTCGTTGCGGTGCGCGGGCTTCTCATTGCGGTGGCTTCTCTTGTTGCGGAGCACAAGGTGTGCGGGCTCTAGGCTTCAGTAGTTGTGGCACGTGGGCTCAGTGGTTGTGGCTCGCGGGCTTAGTTGCTCTGCAGCATATGGGATCTTCCCAGGCCAGGGCTCGAACCCTGTCCCCTGCATTGGCAGGCAGATTCTTAAGCACTGTGCCACCAGAGAAGTCCCAGGCCTGAAAAGACTCCTGCATGACCAGGTGGCATAGGGTCTTTATGAAAGCCTTATTGGGTATTGAGGTCAATTTAGGTCATTGTAATTATGAAAGATTTTGTCTAAATTGGAGGCACTCAGAATAGCAGTGAATATTATCAAAAGTGATGGAAAGTAGTTGTTCTATTTTTCATGAAAGTCACATACTTCCACAGTTTTACTTCTCCTGTGGGCTCTCCCACATACCCCAGACTCTATTCAGCCTCAGTCTACAGCCTATCCTAATTCAGTCTCAACTCATGTCTTAGGTATGTCTCATTCCAGGTGACAAACCACCTGTTTAAATCATGTTGCAGTTCACACACTGTGATGATATTATGTTGATTTTTGTTGTTTTTGTACATTTGAGGAACTAGATAACTATGTACTTTTCATTCATAATGAGAACATTGCAGCATGAATGATGCTAGTACATATTATCATCTCCATAATCACAGTTTCCTTCTCATTTTCTTAGTTTTCATAATTTCAGCCATAACACTGGTACAAGAAAACAATGGAGAAATAAATCTTAAATTCTGAGGGAAAAGAATTTCGAACCTAGAATTCTACACTTATCCAAACTATTATAAAAGTGAAGACATATAAAACCTGCTTGAGATTCACCACAATCTTTAGTGTGTAGCTCCTATACTTGGTCTTCACCAATATGGGTAAGCAATCAATGTCATTTTCATACCTGAACTCTGAAATATTGCAGTTCTGAGCTCTTGCCTGCCCCAAATAATAAATAGTTAGTATTTTCTTGCCCTCTGCCCCATCTCTTAATACTTGATTCTTTAAAGACACCCAGCAGGTGTTTGGTGTCTGTTCTGGTCTTCTGCCCCATAAGCTAATGGAGCAAATCTCATTTCTGCCCACAGAAGGCAGAGAATCCTTTGCCATTGACCAAATGACTGATAGAAGGAGAGGGTCCATACTGGGCACTAGTATAGAGATAGATAAATCATATGTCCTTTTATGTCATATTTGCTTGATATGCAGTAAGGAGTTTTCAGGGATGGGGTTAGGCACTAAGGAGTGCAAGGTGATGAAGGTAGCAAACTGAGTTTCCAAATTAATTTTCTTAGAGTGAACCTCTGATGTGTGTCATCCCTGTAGTGAAATAGTCCTTGCTCACAACACTATTCCTAACCAGGTCCCCAAATCCTGATACACAATGGGTATAACATTTTGTTATATTTACTCATGGTGAAAGTATTGTTGCTTCAGCTACCAAAACCAGAGTCTCAGAATCAACCCTAATGGACAGCCCAACAGTTTGTATAGGTGTGACACCAACTCTGCTACTTTTCCCATTGGGCCCTGCTAACTATTGTCAGGAAGTATTTCTTCGAAGTGCCAGGAAAAATGCTCCTTACTTCCTCTGCTTCATCACCTGAGATCTCCCTTGCTTGGAATGGCTTGCAGCTGCAATGTAGGGTGATGACTTTTGGACTTGCTCACAGAGCCTCTCCTTTGGGAACTGGTGTGCATGAAGGATGGCTAGGGGTAGGCAGGTGCAGAACTGGCATCAGTGCTCCTTTAAAACCTTATTTCAGAGTCCAGTCCTGGCCCCATTTTCTACCACCTCATTGTAAATTATTTTTCAGGGGCCCAATTGCCCATTCAGTAATCTGCTTTTGGCTGGGTTCCCTTAGTCCCCTTCTGTGACTATGATTGTTTCCCAAATCTGTCCCTGTTCCTGGCTTTGCTGTGGAACCATGCAGCTGGCATTAGAACCTGACACAGTAAGGCTCTCTCTTGATTTTAACTAACTGTTTGATTTTTTTCCCCTAAATATTCTCTGCATTCTTCGAACCTACGTACAACTTTAGTTAGTACTCATAAGTAAAAAAGAAGAGGACAGAAGTGAATTTTCCACCTTTCCCTTGTTAACTTCTTTACCAGGAAAGGAAATTGGCCAGAAGCTGGTAATATAGACTTCTTTGCATTTAACTCCCTTTACATCTTCTAATATTAATGAATGCCAACTTTTAAATTCTAATCAAATGGCAGGAGGTCATAACTGACTCTTCTGCCTTCTAAAGCTATCAGTCTAGTTTTCTGATTTTTTACAAATTCACATAAAGACAGAATTTTCATTGTAAAAGGAATCTTAGAAACCATTTGGTAGAGTCAGCTTAGTTTAAAAATGAGAAGAGGAAGGGCATGTCCAGGAATAGATTGCTGAAGTTCATGTTAGCTTATGAAATTGGGACTAGAATATAGGTTGCTGTATTCTGTGGCAAAACGTTTCTCCTTTTTTATTAACTTGAGCAATATTTAAGCATATTTTAAAATTATTCTTAATATATGTCACATTTATCATGTGGACTATTTCTGTTGTGACCAAGAATCCTGTTGATTTTCAGGTCATTTCAATGGAAATTCAGAAATTTTTGCCATAATACTTGACATGAAAGCTTCCTTTTTTAAGGGGAAGAGTATTATTTCTAAATCTGAATGGAACCACTAAGATATATGTGTTTTTTAATTTCTAAAATTAGTGGGAAAGTGCTTATAAGTGCTTTTAGTATTCAGAGGGAAAACAGCAAACAATGGAATGAGATTAGGAAGCTGCCAACATAGTATGATTTAAACAGAATACAAAGGCTTCTAGCCTGAACACAAACATCGCCTATATTGACCAGCTGTATGTCATTAGTCACAACTTAAGGTGCTGCTCTCAGAAAGCCCTTGTTAAATACAATCTTATTACCTGGAAAGTATGCAATATGTTCCGTTATTCAATTCATATTACCACCCAACATCACATTAGCAGCAAAATGTCACCAAGAGATGGGGACATATAATGTCTATTTTATCATAGGAACATAAAAGTTGCAAAACACTGTCAATGTGGGATACCTACAAGCAAGAGAGACCAATTAGAATGCTGCCTTGAGGAGGCTAAACACAGAAAGAAAAGCTGAGGTTGACAGAAAGGGACTCTCAAATCCAACTGCTACACAGATTGGCCGAGGGCAAACCCGCTGAAAAAAACAGAACAATAACTTGAAAATAATCGGTGGAAAGGCAGCTATTTAACAATCACAAAATTATGCAAAACATTCTTAAAGAAAATGTGAGTGACAACAATCATTAAAACTTGTCTTTAATGTGAGAGTGAAGCATTCTCTATCAGAATCTTGAGCTCCACAATGATTGTTAACAAAACACAAAAACAGGTGTTTCACAAAGCTACTCTGATTCTTAAGTGCTAGCAATTATGTGGTAGTCAGACTCCTTAGTAGAATGCCAAATATCAGTCAAATGTGGGCCTTGCAGGGGAGAGTGAAAAGTACAAATGGGGAGAGGGATATATTTTCTTTGAGGAGCACCACACTAGACTATTTATATTCTAAAAATCCTAATAGTGCTGCTATGAACACTGGGGTGCATGTGTCTTTTTGAATTATGGTTTTCTCTGGGTATATGCCCAGGAGTGGGATTGCTGGGTCATATGGTAATTCTATTTTTAGTTTTTTAAGGAACCTCCATACTGTTCTCCATAGTGGCTGTATCAATTTACATTCCCACCAACAGTGCAAGAGGGTTCCCTTTTGTCCACACCCTCTCCAGCGTTTGTCGTTTGTAGATTTTCTGATGATGCCCATTCTAACTGGTCTGAGGTGATACCTCATTGTAGTTTTGATTTGCATTTCCCTAATAAATAGTGATGTTGAGCAGCTTTACATGTGCTTCTTGGCCATCTGTATGGAAGCAACTTAAATATCCATCAACGGAGGAATGGATAAAGGGTAAGCTGTGACAAAGTGAGAGAGTGGCATGGACATATATACACTACCAAACGTAAAATAGATAGTGGGAAGCAGCCGCATAGCACAGGGAGATCATCTCGGGGCTTTGTGATCACCTGGAGGGGTGGGATAGGGAGGGTAGGAGGGAGGGAGACACAAGAGGGAAGAGATATGGGGACATATGTATGTGTATAACTGATTCACTTTGTTATAAAGCAGAAACTAACACACCATTGTAAAGCAATTATACTCCAATAAAGATGTAAAAAAAAAAAAAGATGTGGTACATATATACAATAGAATATTACTCAGCCATAAAAAGGAATGAAATTGGGTCATTTGTGGAGGTGTTGATGGACCTAGAGAGTGTCATACAGAGTGAAGTAAGTCAGAAAGAGAAAAACAAATATATATTAATGCATATATGTGGAATCTATAAAAATGGTATAGATGACCTTATTTGCAAAGCAGAAATAGAGATACAGATGTAGAGAACAAATGTATGGATACCAAGGGGGAAAGGGGTGGGGTGGGAGGAATTGGGAGATTGGGATTGACACATATACACTATTGATACTACGGATAAAATAGACAACTGAGGTGAACATACTGTACAGCACAGGGAGCTCTACTTAATGCACTGTGTGTCCTAAATGGGAGGGGAATCCCAAAGGGAGGGGATATATGTATACGTATGTCTGATTCATTTTTCTGTGTAGTAGAAGCTAACACAACATTGTAAAGCAACTATATCCAATAAAATTAATTTAAAAAATAGATAAAATAAAAGCCCTAATAAAATGATCCCATTATTTCTCAAAAATCAGAAATAGCATGATTATCCAAGGAGTTTTGGAAAAAGTGACTATTAATATAAACATGTTTCAAGATCAGTGACTTCACTGCTGATCAAAGTATGCCTTATAATTAATATTGTAATCAGACATATGTTTATGTAATTCCAAAAATGATATAATAAAAACTGTGGTTGCTCACTTATTGTCTAACAGACAATGCTACTGCACTTCACATTTTACTAACAAGCAAATGTATTCCTGTGAGACTTTATTCCCTGAAGATAATGAAGTGGAGTGATATTTTTGCTTTTATTGATGAGGAAGATTTCTGATACTCTGTATTAGGATGCCAGTTTATATGTAACACATTAAAAATGCATTTAGTCCTAGAAGTAAGAAGAGAAGTGTAAGGGACAGGGAGAAAGTATATCAAGTCTCCTCTTTAGATCAAACATTATGCTTTTTCTTATGTGTAGCCTAGCTGAGCTCACCTTGGGCTAATGGCTCCAAAGGAGGATATATCCTTGGACAGAGCAGGGACACTCAGAAGCAAGTTCACAACCTTGCAAGTCTAGTAACTGTTCTCTGTTCCAACAAAGGTCAAAATACAGCTGCTTACCAGGTAAAAGGTAAAACTCCCTTTATGCCAGACCAATAAACAAATTCCCCAAATGTCAGCTTCCTATCTATTGTTTCTTTATTTAACTTTTCCCAAGGAAAAGTTTATAACTCAGAGAAGACCTCAACTGAGTGATTTCTCCAAAGGTGACATTTCCTCATTCCTATGTATCCTTTAAGAAGGGCAAACCAGCTTTGCTATTCTCCAAAGTAATATATTTTATATACTGTAAAGTATTCATTTATTTTAACATAGACATTTTTTCTAAAATTTAAGACATCTTAAACTGCAAATTCTTTTTATTTTTTTCACTGAAGAGGTCAGTTATTTATTGAGATATTCCAATCTCTCCTACTTCTGCAGAGGGATTAGCAGAATTCTGCAGAGTGATGTGTAGTGGCATTATCAAATCAAATTGACCTTAACCTAAGAATAGAGAAAGAATTTTATGTAGGATGCAATTTGGAGCATCCAGTCTAATAACAGTCACATCAGGATGGTCTTCCTGGAGTCATGGTGCTGATCAGCCACAATGGAAAATCCTATCTGAGTGGTATTCAAAGGATTAGCATATTCCAATATTAGGACACTTCGACTCTTCCTCAGTTCATTACCACAGTTCAAGGGCATTGGCACTTTTCTATTTCATTATATTTTTTTTCCTAAACTCTCTCTTCAGTCAAGTCAATACTGAAGTTTCAAGCTTTCACTGATAATTGCCATCAGAAATATGGCTGTAAAAACTTACTAAAATAATGCCAACTGTATTAAGCCATAAAAGAGAATTACATTGAATTAGTCAATTTTTTGAATATACATAATATTAACTGCTTTTTTTTTAACCTCAAGGTCTTCTTATAAATGTGTTTTCTTGACCACCGTAACAATTGCAAATGGAACTCAAATTACGAAGTTACTGTAGACATCAGATTTATTTATTTCTTATATACTATCACAAATGTGCAGAAATGGAGTTTAATTTGTTTGTATTCCTTAATTTGAAGTATGTAAATGTAATTACGTTGATACAGATGAGAGTATATCATCTCATAATACATTTTTCTGTATTTTTAACATACAAAATATTTTTAATTAGGAAAGGTCAGAGAATTTTTAAAAATAAAAGCACTAGCACATCTTGATTGAAAATAATTGGAAAATCAGTGTCATTACACAGGGCATGAGAAAAATGAAATGATAAATAACTCAATTAATGCATCCCAATAAGCAGTAATCACTGGGCAGAGGAAGGAAGAAAGTAGGAATGAAGAAGAAAGGAAGGAAGGGAAGAAGGAGAAAAGGAAACAAGAAAAAAGGAAAGGGGTTGAAACTAGAGAGGGAAATGTAACTAGGCATTAATATGCTAATTGGGGGGAGGATATCTAAACCTCAAAAGGAGTTGATCAAGATACTCAGAAACTGAGAAGGAAAATTTGTAGGGTTAATTATTAATTGGCTATAATAATTTTAAATTTCTAGAGATGAAGCTCTGTGTCCACTTTATCTTTAAATCCTTAGGGTCTGGTTCATATGTGAAGTAAACATGTTAGAATGAAAAAAATTACATAGTAATATGAAATCTGCTTTAGGAGATTTTTAACTAATGCATTTATGTGGGGAAGGCCTGAAACCAATGGTTATTAATACTGATAAACTGATTTTAGCTCAATTTAAAGAAGAATTTTCATTCTTATCCAAAGGTAAAAGAATCTACCTTAGGAGTAATGTTTCTCATTCTAAGTTGAGCAACAGGTATGAATAATACAGTGGGTGAGTAATGAATATCCAGATTTATTCAAACTTTGAGATTATAATTCTATAATTAAAAGTTAAGCAAAAACATGTAATAAAATAAAATTTACAAATAATGTAGCAATAAAATTATATCTGGAGTTTTAAATGCAATGTCATAAAACGTGAGTTTAAATATTTCCCTAGGATAAGTTTTTTAAATTAATTTTACAAATTCAAATAATGAATTTAGCATCATCAAAGCATTTTTTAATGGTTCTAGTCCATGTAATACATTTTACCTTTATTTAACAAATCACAGAAATATATTTTAAGGAGTAATAATATGTATATAAGTATATATAAATTCACAGTTAGAAATATTAACAGCTGTATTATTGAAATGAACTTTAAACATCATTAGCTTCTGCTAAATTAGTTTCTATATTTTGGGTAACACTAATTTCCTCAAAGAAGAAATTCTTTCTTCAGCATGGCACCAGTGCATACAGGATTATACTGTACACATTTTGGATTCTTGTATCACAAACAGTGAAAATTACTTTTCTTGTATCTAGTAGAATAGAAAATTCCATTTGTTACCCAAAACATCGTATTTTCAGAAATATCTTTTTTTCATTACTAGACTTCATAAAGGTCATCCTCAGGCTAAGCTGCAATTTTTGGACTTAATGTCCTCTGCCATTATAGGTTTTATAAAATTTCCATAATATGAATTCTCAGAGAATCTTCCCATACTTCTTGGGTTATATCTCTAACTAAAGTTTAAAGTAAGATAAATAATTTGTTCATTTGTACCCAATTAATTTTGTAACTGCAAAAATATGTGAAGTAGAAGAATTCATTAGAAGATAATTGATTTTCATTCATGAGTCCAAGAGGTCAGGTAATCTACTCACTTAAAACCACTGCAGAAAACAAATATGAAAAAAAAAAATCAAACACTTTAGGCTTCACCTAAGAATAATAAACATAAGAGATGTTTTGAAAAATCAAAGACACATACACAGAGTGAGAAAAATGTTAAGGCAACTTATTGCCTCTAAAAAATCAGTATATACATCTTTCACAATTTCTTGATTGTTCCAATTTGATGTTCAAAAGTGCTTTGTACTCATGCTGTTGCCTTCAGTTTCTGATGTTCAGTGTTCAAACCAATATAGTTGCTCCAGTATTTCAACAAAAGTACTTAAATGTTACAAAAGGAAGTTTCAATGTTCTGTTCCTGAATTCTTCACTGCATCACTATTGCTTCCATTAGAAGTTGCTATGATGGAAGCCTTTGCTATTAAACAAATTTATCTATGCGGAATTGTGCCCAAAAAGCAAATTAGGAATCTTTATGATTTATTTAATTAGGAGGGGTAAGAAAAGGATTTTAAAAGACTCAGATCTTTACTTCCCAAAGAAACCATAAAAACAACCTAGTAACGTCTTATTAGAATAAGGTAAGGCCATTGTTACTTTATAAATCAAATCCTTTTTAACAATACTTTATAGACAAAATTTCCAGATGGGCTTCTTATTATAACTGTTCTTGGTAATATATACATTGAGCTAGCGGTCTTCAGTGGAAGGAAAACTGTAGATGTGTGTTTCATACTCTGAAGGACTTCTGCTTGTATAATCTCAAAATACCCATTTACAAAATGAATATTTTCAATAGCTTGATATTCAGAACTTTCCAAATATTTTGAAGGCAAACATACAATTTTTAAAGTGTTCATTTAGGAATTGACATATACAATTAGCTTTTCACAGATATGTATTATTTTTAAAAAATTAAATATACCGAGGTGTATATATTTAAATTTTAGTCCTTAACTTATTTAACACAACATTGCAATAAAATAAAATTACGATATATATTTTTGTACTTAACTGGATATTTTTAAAATCTCAAATTGTTTTATTCACTATTAACTTGTCAACCCAGTAAAGCAGTACTAAAGCAAAACTGTCCAAAAAGTGTGATGTTAGAAATGTTTTATATTTGCTCTTTCTAACATGTGCTACTGTAGCTAGTGTGACTGAGGAAATGAAATTTATATTTTATTTAAGTTTAGTTACTTTACACTTAACCACGACAGCCAGTGGCTATCATATTGGACAACAGAGCTCTAACATATTTTAAAGTACTGGATTGGCCAAAAATTTCCTTCGGATTTTTCCGTAGGATTTTACAGAAAACCCGAATGAACATTTTTGCCAACCCACTAATTCCAGAGCTATTACTTCTCTTTATTGTTAATCTTCCATTTTGAATTTCACTTACCACTGTTACAAATTTCTTTGCAATAACTCTACACCAAGGATATTTAGTGACATTTTGTCTTGCTTTATCAGTGAATGTCAACCCAAGGTGTATCCATCCATTCTTTTAAAAACTGTGCTTTCTGAGAACCATAATAATCACAACTATTAGCTATGCAATTACGATGGCAGAATGTCTTATGACTCCAACAGCAGTTCCTTCTTTCCTTAGAATTTACCTTGCTTTACATGATTTTTCATCATAAGAATTCAATAAGTCTTAAAGACTTACCCCACTTATCCCACTATAATAACATAAGAGCACAAATAAGCAATAAAATTTCTGCACTCACTTCCTCTTCAGACACCTCATTTCAGAATTACCTCATTTACATAAAAGATGAAGTTCAGATTTCTAAGTTTAAGCCAAAATTTCTGAATTTTATTGCCTTTCGTCTACTCTTTAATTAAGCAACAGAAATCTCACTGTTCCTCATGGAGCCTTCACTCATTTTCCTTTTTGTGTTTTTCTCATCCTATTTTGTTTGTTTTAAATTGAAATCTAACTATTTTACAGTACAAAACCCCGTGCAACTGTCATCTCCATCACAAATCCTTCCCAAATATCTCAATTAATGGGAAGAGCTCCTTTCTCACAATTCTGAAGCTATGTATTTTTTAAAAATTTATTCCACTTATCACATTCCACCTTGTAGCATTACACTTTGCATGTATATCATATTTCCTACCCTAGAAAATAAGTTCTTCAAGAATATTATCCAGCAACACATATGTTTTGCGTATTTCATGTCAGGTTAATATGAATTGACTTGGCTGAAGGTCTAAGACAATATCCTCAAGCCAAGGATAGAAAGGGAACTTCAGTACAATGAGCTAATAGGTACTTATAACAGGTTTACCCTCAGGAGGTTATATAGATTCTTTGAATATGGGGAGCAAAGATAGACATTGAAGTATTAACAGGCACGTAGGAGATACCAAGTGCAATTTTCATCAGCTCTTATCATCCACACAAAACTTGCAAAGTTTGTAAAGCCCATTTTGGTTGCCTTTATAATCTCCAGTTTCCCAAATATTATTTTTATATTTCCTATGATTCTGTAATTTCCCTCAACATATTTTGGACATTGTAAAACCCTATAACTCCCCTCAATGATTTAACATTTCCCTTTCACAATATTCAGGAAGAGGATATTTATGAAAAAACAGCTACTTAATTTGATAAATAACATGCTGTTTCCTTAATATAATCATGTCAGGTATCATTTAAAAAATTTAGTCTGTTCGTTGTGGGAAATTTTCACAGAAGTGATTAATCATTATGGTGGGACTGATGGTAGTTACACTAAGTCTTACCTTTTGGAAGCCTTTGGAAAGGTATTTGATGGCTTCACTTAATTTTTCCTCTCTGGCCACTTTTGACATCTATGCATTCACTGATTTAAGGGAAAAGAAGGATTTGCCACAGGATCGGCTTCCTGAGTTGCAGGTTCTTTAATTTATAGGAAACATGAAACTCCTATGGTGAACAGGACTAGAGCAACAGTAGAGGGAGGGTAGCTGTTACAAGATGAATTTTGCCCCCTCAGACCCTGCTATTTCATATGTTGAAATCTTAGCTGCCAGTACCTCTGAATGTGACGGTATTTGAAGGCAGGATCTTTAAAGAGGTAATTAATCTTCAATGAAGTATTGCAGTGGGAGAAAAGGTGAAATGAAGACTGACACAGGGAGAAGACAGCCATCTATAAGCCAAAGAGAATTTCTGTTGTTTAAGCCACCTCATCTGCGGTACTTTGTTATGGAAGCCCTAGTAAACTAATCCAGTAGCCTTTTGGAGCTAAATACTGTGGTACAGTTAGAATTACTCTTTTTTAAAAAGGTAGTTTACAATTCAAATAAACTTCTGCATTTATGCACAATAAGCACACAGTTGGCAAACCTGGTTTGAAATAGAAAATAAAATGACTGGCCAGAAAAGGGAATATTTAGGCAATCAGGTGTCTTTATACATGAAATCTTCTAAATGGGATTCAATATTTTCCTTCAGCCTCTGCTCTTCCATTTACTAGGCTTTGAAAAAAATGCTAACCCTCACCAATAAAAGTCTTGGAGAAATATCACTGTCCTTGTTGACACCAAGGACACATGAAACCCAAACACTAATGCTATTAAGGATCACTCAGTCTCTTGGTTCACTCCTCATCTCCAATCATAAATCTGCATTGACTAAATAGTGAGACTTTGCTGCTGACACAGTAGACAATCAATGAAGCACTATATAGATTTAATCATGTACTAACTAGAAATTGAGTTAGGCCGATAACGACTTGATTTTTGTAGCTCCTTAGATACATGTTACACATCCTCCAAATTTACCAGGAGCTCATTTACTTTTTAGACTCAACAATAACAATGGCAACAACAAAATAAAAACAGTTTTCTCTCCCAAGACTTTTGGAGATAATGATTAAAAGTTAAACTGATACAGATATGCTTTGTGATCATGACATCATCTGTATTTATCATCTCAAGTATGTGGTATTGAGAGTGTTATTAATTTTTACTTACCAGGCATCATATAGTCTCCAGTACTACATTAATTTTTTTCTTTTTTTGGTAAGAACAATTAACAGGAGATCTACCTTCCTAACAAACTTGTAAGTGCTTTTTTGGTAAGAACAATTAACAGGAGATCTACCTTCCTAACAAACTTGTAAGTGCACAACATGGTATTGTGAATTATAGATACAGTGCTGTGCAGTAGATCTCTAGAACTTTTTCATCTTTCATAACTAAAACTTTGTTGAACAGCAACTCCTCATTTCCCTTTCCCCCAGCCTTTGGCAACCACCATTCTACTCTCTGTTTCTATGAGTCTATTTTATATCTCATATAAGTAGAATTATGCAGTATCTGTCCTTCTGTGACTCACTTATTTCACTCAGCATAATGTCCTCAAGGTTCATCCATATTGTTGCATATGGCAGGATCACATTTTCTTTATGCTTTCATCCATTGACGGACAGTGAACATTTAGGTTGTTTCCATATCCTGGCTATTGTGACTTAATGAATTCTCAAAAATTAATACTAGTAGTTTGTAATGGTTTCAATCAGTTTTGAGAGAGAGCAATAATTTTTGTTTTAAATATTAAAATTACAGTATATTTACATGGCACAGTATACACTGCTTACTTAAGTATACAGACTGCCCTAGAGGCAGGCTGCCTATGTTTAGAGCCTGACTCTGCCACTTACAGTTGGGTAAGATACTGAAGCTTTCTGTGTCTCAAATGTCTACCTGTAAATGTGGCTGATAATAATTCTTATCATAGGAATTCTGGGAGAATTAAGTTATCAAAAAGTATTTAGAAAAGTGATTTATATAAATATATAATAATTTTATAAATATTATTACTTTATTGATATTATTAGTTTACAGATTCATTTCCTGTTTTCCTAGACTGAAAAATGCATCACTTAAAAAGTAAAGGTACAAAACCTAAAATCAAAATGCAACTTCATTTTCCACCAATAAATTTGCAAACTATAAATGCTGATAAGGGACATTACTATAGACATTTTAATAGAGATGATTAAAAGCAGAGTTAAATTCAGATTGACCTGAGTTAAAGGCCCGTTCATAATTCTTATCATCTGTATGACCTTTAGCAAGTTACAGAAGTTTTCTGAACCTACATTTCCTTATTTACTAAAGATAAAATTATGATGTACATGTCATAGGGTTGCTGGGGAATTAAAAAACTGAATGTTTGTATACCTTACTGTTGTATCATGCCTGGAATATAGTAAGTCCTCAATACATTTTGGTTTTCAATGTTGTTTTATTACTATTATTTTCTGATTATCTATTACCTGAACACCACAAAACTTGATGGCACAAAGCAATGATTTATTTTCTATCGCTCATGGTTCTGTGTGTTGACTGAGCTCATTGGAATAGTTCCCACTTGGAGTCCCTCATGTGGTTCCAATCAGTTGGCAGCTGGGCTGGAATTGTTTGAAAGTTACACTGGGATGGACATCTAAGATGATTTCTTCTAGATTCACACGTCTTGTTCCTCATATACAGTATCAGGAATACTGTATTAGCCGAGAATCTCTCTTTCCATTTGAACTTTCCCCTTGGCAGCTTGAACTTCTTGCAACATGGCAGTCTCAGGATAGATGGACTTCTCAAGTGGAGGCTGGCTTCCCATGGGATAAGAAACCTGAGGCCAAGGAATAAGCTATAACAATATTTTAAACCAGCTATTGAAGCCACACAATATCATGTGGACCTCATTCTCTTTGATACAAATGATTTATAGAACCATCCTCGATTCAAGGGGAGGAAACTATATGAAAGTATGAAAATTAGGAGGTGAGATTCATGAGGGGTGGGTAACCTTGAAAGTAGGACTACAACATTATTGTCTCTATGATCACTATTATTATCACCCACATGGTCCTCACTATCATCATCTATTCTTGATTTAACTATAGCTTGTTTCAATCTTATTGAGGAAAACATAAGAGAAAATGTTAGTACTCTTAAACCATCAGTTACCTTACACGAAAAAATTTCTACTTCTGAGACTTAAGGGAATAATCCAAAAGAATGCAAAATAATTTATTTGTAGAGACATTTGTCTTTCAGATAGATAAAGCTGAAAAAAATGAGAATGACTCAATTAAAAATAATTAAGTAAATTAAGACATTTATTGAAGAAAAATGTTAACCAACCATTAGAAATGATATTTAAAGGGTATTTTAAATAACATCTACTTATGTTATCACACTACATACATATATATGTGTGTGTATATATGTGCATTATATATACATTTAGAACCAATAAAGAAACATAAACATTGAGGCAGATTGGAAGAAAATAATCAATATATCAATATTGGTAAATTATTTAGTGAAATTTTCAACTCCTAGTTCCGTCTTATATTTTGGGGCCAAATTATCTGTCCTTTCATATTTTACTAGACTGCCCTTTAGAACTCTTTTCCTACACTATTTCCATCTCATACTCAGTAATTCAGCTCTACTAAATTACTTATATATTTTTGGATGCACCTTATTAGCTAAATATCAGTAGCAGAGATCTTTGGTCCACTTCATATCCTTTGGCCCACTTCTAATTTCACCTGTAGATGCCATGGACAGTTTTGTGAGAGTTCATCTGGCACTGTCAGTACATCAATCATAAATGGCTTATCTTTATGCTTTACTCCAAGATTTTTTCTAGTGCCATGGTTGCCATCTTAACCCACACACAAGCATGGCCAGAGAGTTAGGGGGACTAAACATTTCTGAAGCAAGTCTCTGTTAGTAGGGTCACAGGGAGACGTTCTATTCTTTTCCTAAGAAGGTCCTGGCAGAATCAAGCTCCTATTTCTCACAGCAGTCATTTAATTACTGCAGTCTAATATCATCTCTCTCATTCCAGTACCTCATTCCTTCATCTTGGACCACTTTCCAAGTATTAATAATATACCTCCTCAAAATTCCTAATCTCAGTCTGTTTCTCGAGGATCCTAATATATGACTTGTTCCCATGCTTTTCATGTCCTATTTTCCCTACTAAGTTTGAAGATTCATCACTGCAATACAACCTTCTCCTTAACTTCTATGGAATGTTGATTTATCCTTACGAACCAAGCCCCAAATAAACTTTTCCAGTGAGGCTTTTCTTGATACCAAGAAGGTTCAGTATTCCCCTCCTTTGTGCCAGCACAAAAACACCTTTATAAGTTTTACTACATTGCATTATAATTATGTTCTTACATATTTGAATATTTTAGCAGACTAAGTTTTTGAGGGCAGTGACTTTTATTGTACTTATATTTGTATGTTAGCATTTGATAGTTGACATATAATTAAGTACACAATAGCATCATTTGAACAGATGACTGAATTGGTAACCAAAGAATAATACCATTGAGAATTAAGTCTACTTTCATGCCAGGTTGATGAGGATGGTTAATAACCATATTACTTTAACTCAATAATCCATGTCTGTAACTATAGTGTCAATTATTCTCTCTGTATGTCTTCTGATCTTTACATGATAGCATCAGCCATAAAAATTCCTTAAAAATTATCAAAGTCGGGAATTCCACTAGTCAGGACTCCATGCTTTCACTGCCAAGGGTGTGGGTTCAATCCCTGGTCAGGGAACTAAGATCCTGCATGCTGTGGGGCCCAGCTAACCAATCAGTCAATCAATAATAAATTATAAAAAAATTGCGTAAGTTTTTAAAAAATTATCAGTTATATGATTTCAAAAGAACTGTACATATATGTGGCAGACACACTCTAAAGTGACCTATCAATGAGTAACACTCTTTTATAATCGCCTTCCCTTGAATGTTGGCAGGATCCTTAAATTATTTCTAACAACAGCAACGAAAAAAGGCAAAGGTGATGTAATGTCACTCCTTCAATTAGGTTATATTATATAGCAAAAGTGATGGGATATCATGACCTTGGTATATTATATTAGGTAAGACTTCTTAGGAGTTAGAGAATTCTGTTTGAAGAAACAGAGCCATTCTGTGAACTACATATGGATAAAGCCACATGGCAGGGAATTATGGATGACTTCTAGGATCTGAGGGTGACTTCCAACAAACAGCCAATAAGAACTGGGGGCCCTTAGACATACAGCCACCATACTGCCAATAATCTGAATGAGCATGGAAATGAGTTCTTTCCCAATGAAGACATCAGGTAAGAATGTGGCCCAGCTGACACCTTGATTGCAGCTTTATGAGACCCTGAGCAGAGGATCGTACTAACTTCTCCCAGACACTTGACCCATGGAAACTGTTAGATAATAAAAATATGTTGTTTTCAGTCATTGAGTAATTTGGTATGCCTCAATAGAATACTGATAAAATACAGTTTTAGAAATTAGAATTTAGAATTAAAACATTACATTGAAACTGTATTACCTTAGCTGTATTTCTGACCCAAATATTGGTTTATCAAAGCATTAAGAATTGAAGATCCCAGACTTAGTGAAGTTACAACTCAACTAGTAGAATTTTGTCAGGTAGAGATGCAAATAAATTCTATCCAGTAGAGCAAATAATACCAAAAGTTACAATTTGTAGTTCTATTTGCCATAATAGTTGAGTTTAATCCAGCTATCTTATCCAACATTTCTTTATTAAATTGTATATCTGTACCTCTACTTCTATCATTACTTCTTAGCTTGCTTGCTTTCTGTCTGTCTGTCTATGTATGACTTGTCAAAAGCTTTTTGGACCAATTTTAATATCTTCTGGTTGCATCATTAATTAACAAGTTAAATAAAATATGTAAAACATTCTCGTTTTATATTTACGTAGAAGTCATGTTATAGAAGCTTTTGAAAATAAGAGTTTAGCACTTCTGTAGATCATCCACTGAAATATGCAAGTGGCCCCTCTTGATGGGAGCAAGTAAACTGCCTTTTTGGAGAAGTGTATTCACTTAAAGGGCTATTTAAGCTTGAGCACATCTTTTTTTTGGCTTATGGAGTAAAACCTGAGAGCAATAGTACTTTAATTTTGTTGTCTCTGGGAATCTCAAGGTTTGTTTGTTTGTTTGTTAACTGATACTACGGGGTTTTTTGTTGCTGATCCATGCAGATGGAAAAGTTATTTTCCACTTGTGGGAACCATGGTTGGAAACTGAGTATTCTGGTTGACTCTGTCAGATAATGGAGAACAATCTTCTGTCACATGAAAGATGACAGAGAATCGAGTCTGTATTTATTTTTCTCTGTGTATTCGTTTGTCTATTCATGAGTTCAAAGAATTAAGAATTTTGTACCCACTGGCAAGGAGAGCAGTTCTTTGAGGTCATGACTAGGTTTATCTTTAATCTGTGGCTGAAATTGCAGTTCTAAAGCCATAAGCTCTCTCCATGTCTCAGGTCTGTGGTTGAGGAAAGCCTTTACCTTTTTTTTTTTAGATGAGTGTGAAGTATTTTGCCATATCTAGAGTGTATTAATAAGTCAGATTATTACATCTTTTAAATTAAATGAGCACTATTCATACTGACATATAAAGAGTATTTCCAAAATTCACAGCAATTAAGGAAACAGAATTTTTAGTAATATAAAATGTTTGACTTAAAACAAAATCCCTCTTACTGAAACTGTTTTCTCAGAAACATTTAATGAGTCCAGATTAACATAATTAATATGTATCTTTGGATAAATTGGAATGGTTAAGTAATTTTGGTCTAAGAAGATAAAAAGAAGCATTATGTCTTTTCTCTGTTTTATCATTGTTAAGTATAGTACAAAATACATTTTCATAAGATTTAAGTTTGTTTTATCATGAAGCGTCCTCTTTAGTCTGAACTTCCTAAATGTCTTATATAGGTTTACTTATCCAATGAGCTGACATTACTCATTTATATAATATTTAAGAATTTGAAAAGATGAATTAGTGTTCAACGAGTTTGAATAACAATTTTGATAAACATTTTTAAAATCTTTTATAGCAGTAATTGTGCATTAGCTCAAATATTAGTTCTAAGATTTTAAGTAATCTAAAAATGTGATTAAACATTAAAGTTAATATATTAATATTATTTGGACAGCTGTTTATTTTCATCATAATAGTGAATACTAAAACATTGATTACTGAGCATAGTTTTAAACTTACACATTTTGCTTCTTATTTTTATGTGTTTCAAGAGACTATACTTTTAGGTCATAATAATGATGACACCTTAAATTCATTTTGCCACCTTAAAAATTCATTTTGCCACCTTAAAAAGATATAAAAGAAGTGTATGTGGCAATAGAAAATTGTGTTATATGTCTTGATAAATTTTGATAATCTGCTAACATGCTTGAATATGATAGACATTTCTCAATGAACCACCACCAGGCATTTTATTTTAAATTGATGTTATTTTTTTTGGATAAAAGGTATAATTAATATGAACAATTGAAATTATCCTGGGGAAAATAGTGATTGAGAAGCAGAAATGTGTAGATAAAGTAATAAAATTGTGGGTTTTTTAGTTAACCTATTAAAGAGAGTAGTCTTAAAGTATCTAGTTATTCCATAATTTGAAAGAAAATAGTGAAAAGCAAAACCTGAATGATTATGACAATGTTTGCAATGCATGCAGAAAGGGGGGTTTTATTTGTCTTGATTTATAATAGCTGCAAATACAGGATCTGTAAAGACACAAAGGGTTGTGTAAATATTTTTGCCAAAGTTGGCTCAGTTTGAGGTGTTTATTTTAAAAATGCTAGGAAGCGTTAACTGCCAAATATTAATGCCAAACTGGAATTTGGCTTCCTCACTGTTAAAATGATAAATGATCATCTTTTTACCTTCTGTGCAATCTGTTCAGATAGCAGAGATTCCATGGCCCACCAAAATGATTTTATCTTCTTTGAGATGACTTTATCATGCCCTTCATTATTAAAATAGAGCAGAGTTTCCTCACACGTGAAAGAGCTAAGCTTCCTTAAAATTGTGTTGCCCAGGCACCCATGTTTCTATCTTAATCTAGTAGCCAGATGTCTTGTGATAAATCTTTTGATTTTGCTGTTTCAAGATCCGGCCCTTTATTTATAAAAATAAAAATTATAAGGAAAATGTTTACACCTGAAACTATCTTTTATGCTTCCCAGAAGGCCCCTGGAAAGTCATATAGATCTGTTCTTTTACTTTATAAAAAGGGACACTAGAAATAGGTTTGTTTGTTATGCTCCGAATTTTTTAAATTAGCTCAATACAATTGTAAAACCTGCGCAGGAATTGTCAAATCAGAAAGGATGCTTAGAGTACCCTAAGTTAAGATAGTAGAGCTAAAATATTATTGGGAGAAATATTTCGGGTATGGATACTCTCCATAAATACCTGGGAGATTTGTTGATGACTTCGTATTCCATTGTTCTTACTCTCATGGGAAACATCAAATTCTTATGCTTTACACTGTACCCCAATAAAGAACTTTACTCTTCTATGTTCTGATATTTTTGGTGACTAAAAAATTGACTACAGTCATTTAGTATTATTATCAAACAGGTTTTTGCTTCCCTCTGATGGTTGCCTGAAGGCTCTGCTACAAGCTGCATCTGATATTTGTGTATTAAACTGTGAAAGTACTATCACAATGCCTCATGAAAAGAACAGTGTCAGGTACTTTAAACTACTGACACTTCAGAGCATAGGACTGTTTTGTACAGGCTTCCAAGCTGACATCACTTAGGCAATTTTCAGATTATACCAGTTGGTGAGTCACTATACCCAGGTTTCTTTATACTTTGAAAACAGGTGTACTCCGTGAAAGCACGTAATGACCCACAACCCAGCAGAACAAGAACTGATTACCCAGGACTAAACTGATGAGTGAAATTTAACTTTGATTATTTGTGTGGAAAATTGTTGATAATATTTTTAAAATTCTATTTTTGTGGATACATGGAGAAGTCACTATCTCTAGCACTAGATTTAGTAGACTATATTTTTTTAACTGAACTGAAACATTTTTAATGGTATCTGGTTGTCACTGACTTCCTTCCTCCTCTTGCCCTTACCCAGAATTCAGAAAAAAACACCTTTTTTGAGCCACCTTATATTTTAGGGCAGTATAGTAATTTGTATCCATTCAGTAAAAATCTGTCTTCCTATTTACCAGTATGTAATTGGACGAATCGATTGTGTAGCCAAGGTCATACCTGAAGCATTGCATCTGAGAATGAGTCTCATTTAATCAGGCATGGCAAGTCCACTATTAAGAGACAAGGGTTGACCTGGCATATGGAGCTGGTGCTTTCAGCTCATACTTAACCAAGGATTTTGTGAAACACTTTGCCATGTGGCCTGTAGAAATGTTACCATGTTGGCTCAAACAGTTCTGATTTGATACCTGGTTTGCTGAGTCCCATTTTCACCTATAATAAAAGAAGTTATTTCTTGACAATTACGGGATATTAGCATATTTGGGGGACCTCAAGAAAAGGGGAATTTGCCTAAATTTATGAGTACTGCACATAAAATCTGGCAGAGAAAATTTCTTGCAATTCGTTTTCTAGCTTTGGAATAGAAGAGCAAACAACAAAGGCTTTTCCAAACCCAATCTGAGATTCGGTATCCAAATTTCCAGGCAGATGTTAATTTTCTGGCATTTGTACGTGCTCAATGTGAATGGCTCTAGATTTACAGAGAAAACTCAAGAAACCCTGTATGGTTAATAAGTACTCTTATAATACCTATGTAAATAATCAGGCCAAATCGAGATCCATAAACCTCCGTGTGAACAAGAATAATCTTTGGAGATTACTTATAATCACAATGTGATAAAAGGTAAAAACAAACACAAAAACAAAACAAAATAAAAACCCTGAAACCTAAATAAGGGGGAAAAAAGTGTATTTTTCAGTGTTCAACATTGAGAGACAAACTCAGGGATTATCTTGGAGAATGACTTAGTATGACATTGTTTACTACTGATTTACAGTCCCAGGCTTAGTAATGCTACATGCTAACTTACAAAGAGTTCCCCAGTAAAGCTGCAATTAACTTCTGTCAGGTAGAACAACTAATCCTAATGGTTACAGATTATGATCTTGTTGGACTTTAACCAGTTTTGTATCTAACGAAGTAATCATATACTAAAAGTTCATTTATTTTTTAAATTGCCTATCTCACATTCGTTCTCATTATTTAATTAGTTAAATAAATTATGAGTCCATTTGTGTGAGAGATATGTTAGTCTTTTGAAAATTATAGTTTAATACAATATTAATACTATACATATATGGAACTAAAAAAGGGGGAAAAAAGCATTAAAACACCCCAAATTATGCCAACTTCCAATACTAGCTATCAGTTGAATGTGATTTTAGACATTTATCCTGCTGTATGTCTCTGCAAGATATATAAGGAAGGCACTCAAGGCAAAGATACATACATCAGGAAAATTTCCTATTGAAACATTTTTAGGGAGAATAATTTTTGTGGGAAACAATTTTTCTAGTAAATGTTCTAGTTCATAACTATATGAATTGATACATTTCCAAATGATTTATATTTAATTTAAACTTTTATCCTTTACGCTTTAGAAGGTTGTTCATTCTCTAGAATTTTAGGTTTCTGGAGATACTTGGGAAAATATTTGAAAGAAAACTATCATACAAATGTAAATTATTATCATTATTATTTTATCTTACTATGTGGGTAACTGAAAGTTTTCCTACAGTAATATACTCTATTTTTCCATTACCTTGCTGGTATTGATGTTATACACACTTAGAGTTCAGCTACTATAAAGGCTTGTCATTACTTCCAGGTCTATTTCCAGATATCTAAGAAAAAAAGTTTTCAACTAATCCCAAAGACTTCTATTTTAAGAATGAAGTGAACTCATCCTTTCTTTGGTTCTTGAGCCTTGTGAAGAATTGCTGTAAAAAAATCATTTCCTCTTTTACCAATGTATTGATTGTCCTTGTCCTTTTTAACATTGCATTAAAAATTTTAACTGTGTCTACAATGATATAATTTTAAATGCCAGGGAAATATGAATATGAAGGTAGTCATCTTCATTTTAATAAGAAAGTAATAAAGTATTCATACTGACATTGGGCAATGGCAAAAACATTATTATTATTTATTCAATACATTCAATGTTCACTTTATAATTCTATACTTTTTAATAAGAAAAGAAAGTTAAAGGGTACTTTTTAAGACCAGTTAGATACAAAACTGGTTAAAGTCCAACAAGCTAATTTCTCATAACCTATTTAGCATAATCTCCTTTTAGAGTTCATTTTCCATTCATAGAGATGAATCCTTTGAATGTCATAATTCCAGGATATTTCTTTTCTACTCTTTGTGAGAAAACAAGATATTTATTTTAACAGTTATTTCAATATAATTATTAAAATTTCAAACTGAGTCTTTTGTCAAAAAAACAGGGCAGAACTTCTTTTCAATAATGTTGACAATGGCTTTCCCTGAAAAATATAAAACTATAGCTATAGGAATATTATTATCACATTAATTTCACCTTATAAATGGTGTTTTATTAGAATGAAAAGTGTTATTAGAAAAAAATTGGGAGTTTTTGCGAAGTTTTTTGAAATTTCCTCTAACAAATCTATACTGTTTACAGATAATAAGCAACTTCATTGTTACCAGAAGGCAACAGTACTTCCTTTACATTTTACAAAGGAATATACTTACTATATGAATGAGGGTTACACTTAATTTCAAGGACAATTAAACAAGCTATTTTGAATATTATTTTCATAACAACATAAAGTCTCTCAGTCCCATATTTTAACAAAATGTAGTAACTGAACAAATCTGTTGGCTATCATAAAAGACAGGAAACCAGCTGATACACATGATTGCTCTAACTTAAGGGGTTGGCAACCTTTAACACTTATGCCAGATGGTGACACACTAGGACATTTGGACTGGCAACCAGCCTCTGGCAGTAGCTCAAACCCCTCTGTCTTTACTACTTTTTGGAGTTACTTCTACTATTCCTGGCCACTAGCATAGGCACAATCAATACTGGTCTTGGATCCCACAAAGTTATCATGGCCTCCAGGTCACTCCACCCCATCTGTTCTAAACTCTTTTTAACTGCAAATAAAAGAGAGGAAAAGATGGTATAAATCCCGAGAAGGTTGGCTTTTAAAATATTTTTATTCTTCTTTAGATTATTATAATATATGAGGCATAAGAACTCCAGTGTTTCATTGAGCAGTATCCTCATCATGTGGCCATCCTGCCTTAGTGGGACAACCACAGTGATGGGGAACTCACTGTGTTTTGAGGCTGAATTGTTTTCTTTTCTTTTAATAGCTGAAGGCAAGAGCATGTAAAGAATTCAGCGTGGGCTTTAGGATTACACAAGTCTTAGCTGTGGTGATGTATATGAAAACTTTTGCAGATATAAAAACTTATAAACTTGCTCATTGTAAACATGGAATAGAATAAAAAGGGAAGAATGACTCCTGCATTATTCCAGGCTCAGTTGTAATATTTCTTGCATTCATTAATCTGTAAAAATGGACAAAGAAAATAACAGTAGAAATAAAGACTCACTATTCACCCTTTAATGTCTAGCATGCTATATTCAATTCTTTCCATTACCACTTCTCCAAAGTAGTCCAAGCCATGATGGCGCTTTGCCTGTGCAGTTGCAATAACCTCTCTATTTTTTTGCCCCATTTCTCTTTCTATTGTAAAAAAATCAAAATTTCTCATAAACAAGTTTGAAATGATGAGGGAGAAAAGTCATTTTACACAGAGGTACTATACTTAAAAAAGAAAAGAACAGAGTCTCCCAAGCAGAAAGAGCCAGTGGAACCAATGGTACCTATACCTCTAGTTCTTTCAAGGTAGTCAGCTATTCTCACTGAACGAAGTTTGGGTCAGTTTTTTATTTCCAAGGAAAAGATTCCATATTCAATTGCAAAATACATAAGCATTCTTATTTTATGCTGGTTTCAAGAAGCATGGCTTTAAGAATGCTTCTTGAAAACTGGTTCCTGTTATTTATGAAGTATTTTAGACTTCTTCGTAATTCAAGAATTCTTTTTGGGGGTTTCCCTGGTGGCGCAGTGGTTGAGGGTCAGCCTGCCGATGCAGGGGACATGCGTTCGTGCCCCGGTCTGGGAAGATCCCACATGCCGCGGAGCGGCTAGGCCCGTGAGCCATGGCCACTGAGCCTGCGCGTCCGGAGCCTGTGCTCCGCAACGGGAGAGGCCACAGCAGTGAAAGAATTCTTTTTGGAAGATTCTGCCACTCTGAGTTTATGTTGAAATGTAACCCTTTTAGAAATACAAACCTTTTTCTTTGTAGGCGTATGAAACTCATAGGTTGAGAGACATGATGTGTTCAAATGAGTACAGAGCTAGACTGAAGGCAAAAGGTCACATTTGTTTTCTTTTTCGTTCTCTGTTCCATTCTCTACCCAAAAGCTAGAGTGATACTTATAGAATTCAAGCAGGATCATTATTCTCATTAAAACATAGCAATGATGTATTTATGCACTAGGCAAGTATTCCTCATCATGTTCTTCAGGGTATTATGTAGAATCTGGCCCTTTTACTTTTCCAACCTTAACTTATAGTGAAAATTGAAACCATCTAGACTAAAGCCACAGAGCTTAAAAGGACAAAAGATGAAGACTGGTTCCATAAATGTGGTTTTACTATCCAGGGAATTCTTGCCCAGGAAGAAAAATAACTTTATGTTTCAAAAACTTCTAGCACTGAAAAAACAGTTTACTCAACTTACCCTCATCAGGGTAAAGGACTCCTTTATCAGAATGATAGTCACTCAACTGGGTTTCTCCATAGCTGTTTATTCTTTGAGGTTCATTTTAAATCCTCAACTCTCTGTTTCTACCAAACCTAAATTTTTATATAAGGAACTTTGTCTGTAATAATAAGCTTCCACATTGAAAGTTCTGCCTTAAATCAGACCACAAAACTATCAAAAATATTTTGTCCTTAACATCACCCTTCAGAGGTGCTATAGAGAATTTGTCAGTGTCTCTCTTTATGCAGTAGTTGATCAAGGGTCAGCTTAATCAACAATTTTGGTGATTTTGGTGATCTTTTAGGAGTTTCCTCTGTAAGCTGAAGTCAGCATCCTTATTCATCTCTGGCTTCTCTCTAGCTCTTCATCTGTCTGAATTATCCCCTCTCTTCAGAAGTCTACTTAAATATTCTTTCTTCAGAGGGGTTAACCTGTCACTCCATCTACTTAGGACCTTCATTTCTCTTCTTTTTCTCTATCACAGTCCTGTGTCCATTATCTCTATATTCATAACTTGAAGTGATGGAGATTTGATTTCCCAATTGTTCATTGCTTGTTTTTCTCTACTAGATGTAATCATGAGGAGTCATGGACTGCCAGGCTATTCTCAGTAAATAGATCTTGAATGAATGTAGAAATAGATAGATAGATAAAACTATTTGTAGTAGACACTGAGGATACAAAATCAGATGAGATACAGGATACAGTCCTTATTCAAAGACTACTTGGGGGGGTCAATTAAGGAAAACACAGAATTTAATATCTGTTTAGTTTAGGTACATGGGTACTTCAAAATAATGTTGACTAGAACAGTAATTGCTGGCATATGAGCAAATAAATTTGACATACAACCTCCAGGTAGGAAAAAATTTGTGCCTTGAGTGATTGAGAATATATATGTGTGTGTGTGTGTGTGTGTGTGTGTGTGTATATATATATATATATAATATATATGTATATGTGGTAAATGTATTTATATGTGTATATATATACACACACACACATATATATACATACATACACATATAAAATCAAGTCAAATAGCATTTGTTTGATTGGCTGTTTGACAGAAATATCTTAGTTGACATGAATCGCCCATAAATTTTATCAGCTCATAAAGCCTTAGGAGGAGTTAGTTA
This sequence comes from Delphinus delphis, assembly GCF_949987515.2. Classification (NCBI taxonomy): domain Eukaryota; kingdom Metazoa; phylum Chordata; class Mammalia; order Artiodactyla; family Delphinidae; genus Delphinus; species Delphinus delphis. The sequence continues at coordinate 52,179,750 of NC_082684.1, read as the reverse complement.
AGTCCGATAAGTTTTCTGTGAAAATGTATGCTAGCCTATCAGTTTGCTAGAATAAATTGCAAGGAAATTTGCCAGAGAGAGCCACAAGGGACACTATTTCTGGTACTCAGGATATTTAGATCCTAAGAGAAATATTTCTGATAAACCACAGGGTGTCCTGCTGTGAATGTCTTCCTATTAAAAGTACTCACCAATTATGTGTGATCTCAATGCAAACTGGTCTGGTTGCTTAAAGAATAGTAGGAATGTGTGAAGAAAAACATTATGTGCTCTGAGTGACTACAGAGGATGAAGATCAAAAGAAATGATCTAGAAAAAAAAGTGATAGTGGGGAAACAGGCAATTAAATCAAATATGAAGAGTCTCTAGTGAAAGAACATGCACAGAGAGAAGAATAAATCTGAGTCCAAGCAGGCTAAGAGTAATGATGCTTTTTCTGAAAATGATATTGTTTACCGTATCATAGACAAATAACAACAAGAAAAAAAAGCCTCACTGTATTTTAAGATATTAATGCATAGGAGAAAAATCTAACCATAGCTCTGGGGTTGCAGGCTGGGGATGGAGGGAAGATTTGGAGTAGTATCTGGTCATGACTCATGTCCTGCTTAGGAAAAGAAAGGATCTGAGGGTAAGATGGCACTGGAACTCATTCTTCCAGGTTAATTTTATAATAGCAGAGCTACTAAATTTGGTTTCTGGAAAATACTTTACCATATAATATTAGAAGAATGGGCTTTTTAAAAGGGTTAATGTGCATCTTGTCATCATTTGGAATATTAGCTTGCCAAGAAACACATCGGTCTGAGTTAAGAAGGGTTTCAAACTGAAATAAGAGGGTGAAAAAGACAGAAAACCATAGACTGCATCCTATACACAATATTTGGTAGCATAGAAAAATGGAGAACACAATAAAAGGGAATGTTCAGTAATTCTTAAGGAAAAAAATAAGAATAAATTATCTATATAGTAATAAATAGAGGCTGATGAATAAAAATGGATCTTAAATTTTTTAAATAAGAATATAAATGGGAGTCCAGAGTTTGAGGAACTCCCTATTAGATTATGGCAATATGTTTTTACGATTTATGAAAACAAACACTCACTTTCAATGTGCTGGACCCTAAGCTAGGCACTTCCATTGCATACTGTATTTTTCTCCTATTTGGCAATACAGTAAATTCTGTGAGGTTAAATCTTTTACCCAAGGGAACACATCTGAAAGAAGACAAAACAAAATATGAATTCAAGCCTATTTCTATTCAACCATACAATCACGGACAGCTGCTTAGAGATTCATGAGAGGCATGGGACTAAAAGGGATGTCAAGTACATTAACTGTCAGAATCAGAATCCATATTAATATAAATACATATGTACGCACATATACACATATATACATGTACACACATATATCATGTTTGCATGCATAGATACATATGTGGAAAATATGTAAATATGTGCATATGTGTGTGTAGAGTGATACATATATTTCTCCATCTCCAATTCAAGATAGCAAACTAGGAAGTTCATTTGCTTACCTTACCTCCCATCTAGGGGGAAAAAAAGACACTGAAGATATAATAAAAGAGAAAAAGGAAATATAATTATTAAAATGCTGTGAACAGGAGGAATTCTTCAGTGAGCACATATTTGATTTTCTGGATTACTGAAAGGAAGTAGATCACACTAACAGTTAACATACCAAAAAATCCTTTTTATTGTTTATATTTTTATTACTGGTATTATTGATATTGTTTACTTTTAGTTCTTCCATTAGAGTCTTTCTAATGGTTTCCTCTCTCTGCTCTTAGACATGTTGTCCTTTTCTACTTAGATCCATTAATATAGTAATAGTTATTTTAATTTTCCTCTGTGATTGATCCAACATCTGAATCAGCTCCACTGAATATGTTGATTTACCTCTTAATAATTTTTTTTGTTTTAATTTTTGTTTTATGTGTATATCCCATAATTCTGATTTAAATGCCAGACAGTATCTTTTCATAGGACAGTAGAGATTGAGGTAAATAGTATTTATATCTCCTCTCCTATTAGGCTGTTAGTGCAGGAGCTTGTGTCAATCTGGTTAGATGGTGATCTGGGTTTGGGTCCTGTTGTTGCTATTATTACCTTCAGTTCTTTACAGTTCATGTTCTTCTAGTGGTGACCTTCTACCACCTTATGCTTAGGGTGGGAGCTGGGTGCCAAAAAGTTTTTCCTAGTGTTCATGCTCCATTCTCAACTTCCAGTGGTCTATGTATATGCAGAGAGAGCTGTATCTCCATCCTGTTGCTCCTCGCCAGTAGTAGAATGTTGTTGCATATTACTTGGTGCTAGGCATGTGGTGGAGTCAGGAGAGCTCTCCGTTGTTCTGGTCCAGCCTCAGTCTTAGGCATGACCTGTGTACCTGGGTATAATATGTGGGACTTTCTCAGTATTTCTTCTCCTTTTCCCCATGACAGCCATACTCTGTCCATCTTTAGTTGGATTGGGGCAAGATTTTCCCACTTCTCCCCAACAGGAGAACACCTCTCCTTGCTATCAGTACAGATCCCTGATTCCAGGTTGTATCCTACCCTCTATCTGGGGCAGAGGTATAGAGGGTCTTTGCCTAGCCCTTGAGATGAAAGGAATTGCTGGCCCTTCCTTGATAGTTTACTGTTTTTGCTTCTTTAAGAGAGAAAATTAAAAAGGAATGTGTGTACCTTCATGCCTTTCTCTCAGTAGGTGCTAATCAACTACAGGCAACTCTAAGAGGTGCCTTTCATCTGAATTCTGCCCTGTCCTCAATAATTTTCATGACCACCCATTCAAGGGTCATGGAAAAGTATGATATTTCATATATATATATATAATTATATATTTCAGCATTATAATCTGACATCTGTATACACTACAAAGTGATCACCACCACAAATCTTGTTGCCAATCATCATCATATAGTTGACCCCCTTCACCCATTTCTTCTCCCAAATTCTGTGACCATTACTTTAAACTCTTTATCAGGTAAATTGCTTATCTCTGTTTTGTTTAGTTATTTTTCTGAGGTTTTGTCTTGTTTTTTTGTTAGGAACGTACTTTTCTGTCCCCTCATTTTGCCTAACTCATTGTGTTTGTTTCTAAGTATTAGGTAAATTAACAATCTCTCCCAGACTTGAAGGAGTGGCCTTATTTGAGAAATGTCCTGTGGGGTTCAAAGATACAATCCTACCTGGCCACTAGAGACAGGAGCTCAAGGAGTGTTCCCTACGCACACCCTCCTATTATGGTGGCGCCACAGCTGCTGCAGCAGCATCCTGGTGGGTAGGGGGCTGGCTCCTGAACTGGCTAGGAGGACCACCATGATAGCTGTGCGCACTAGTGGGGTGGCCCATTGGCACTAACAGTTTATACAGAGAATTTCAAAATGGCGCCTGCCAGCTCTGTCATCAGCAAGATAGCCTGAGATCTTAAAAATGGCTCCTGCCAGTGTCTCGGATCACAGGAAGTATCTCAACTGGTTCCTGCCCCTCTGGCAGACGCATCATAATAGATTAGTAAGTGGGTGCTCTTCACCTGTGGTCCATGCACTTTTCAATTTGGTGTTTTTACACTGGTTTGCACATCAAGTGAATTTGCACATGGGCCCTTTAAAAGTGGGTTTTCTGGGCTTCTCTGGTGGCGCAGTGGTTGAGAGTCCGCCTGACAAGGCAGGACACACGGGTTCGTGCCCCGGTCCGGGAAGATCCCACATGCTGCGGAGCGGCTGGGCCCGTGAGTCATGGCCACTGAGCCTGCGCGTCCGGAGCCTGTGCTCCGCAACGGGAGAGGCCACAACAGTGAGAGGCCCACGTACCGCAAAAAAAATAATAATAATAAAATAAAATAAAACTGGGTTTTCTGTTTCCTGCAGTTCTATAGTTCTTTTTGGATATATTCCATATTCCTTCTGTGTTTTCAAAGCCAGGAGCTTTGGGAGCTTGTCTCGCCTGTGCAGGATCTAAGGGTTGGGGTGCCTGATGTGGAGCTCAAATCTTTCACTCCTCAGGAAAAGATCCATAACTTTGTGATCCCTCCTGATTGTGAAACGCTGGGCTGAGATGTGGTTTTTTTCCTTGTCAAGACCATACCTCTGCCTCTCCCACCCATCTCGATACTGTTCTTTTACCCTTTGTGGTAGAGGCTATGTTAATCCAGTTTTCAGGTCACTTTCTGAGGAAATTATTCCATATGTGATTGAAGATTTGTTCTGTCCATGGGAGGAGGTGAGTTCAGGATCTTCCTATGCTGCCATCCCAAACCCTCCCTCCATGAACTACTCTTATCTCTGGGGCCACAACTTCTCCACTTTGAAATATCAGGTCACATTTAGCCTTAAAAATGTGTTAAAATATTAGCTGATTTATTTTTTCCTACTTCTCTGATAGCCAGCTTTTCTCCTGTGATCTGCCATAGGTGAGAAAATTCATGGATTTCATGGTATTGTGGAAGGTGCTATGGGTTGGATATTATCGCCTAAATATATATAAGTCCTAACTCCTCATAAAACGAAATGTGGTACATGTGTCCTTTTGAATTATGGTTTTCTCAGGGTATATGCCCAATAGTGGGATTGCTAGGTCATATGGTAGTTCTATTTTTAGGGTTTTTTTTTGGTTGTTTTTTAAAAATTAATTAATTAATTAATTTTTGACTGTGCTGGTTCTTTGTTCCTGTGCACGGGCTTTCTCTAGTTGCGATGAGCGGTGGCTACTCTTCGTTGGGGTGTGCAGGCTTCTCGTTGTGGTGGCTTCTCTTGTTGCAGAGCATGGGCTCTAGGTGCACAGGCTTCAGTAGTTGTGGTACGCAGGCTTCAGTAGTTGTGGCACGCAGGCTCCAGTAGTTGTGGCTTGTGGACTCTAGAGCACAGGCTCAGTAGTTGTGGTGCATGGGATTAGTTGTTCTGCAGCATGTGGGATCTTCCCAGCCCAGGACTCGAACCCTTGTCCCCTGCATTGGCAGGCGGATTCTTAACCACTGAGCCACCAGGGAAGCCCTATTTTTAGTTTTTTAAGGAACCTCCATACTGTTCTCCATAGTGGCTGTATCAAGTTATATTCTCACCAACAGTGCAAAAAGGTTACTTTTTCTCCACACCCTCTCCAGCATTTATTATTTGTAGATTTTTTGATGATGGCCATTCTGTCCAATGATAGATGAAAGGATAAAGAAGATGTGATACATATATACAATGGAATATTACTCAGCCATAAAAAGGAACGAAATTGGGTCATTTGTAGAGTTGTGGATGGACCTAGAGTGATATAGTGATATGATATATGATATATGATATATGATATAAAACATAATATAGTGATCCAGTTTTATAAATTTTCAAACTGATTGTTTCATATATATTTTTTCAATTTGTTTAAAGAAGGAGGGTAAACTCAATCTTTTTTTATTTTATCTTAGCCATCACAAGTTTGCAATATATATGTTTTTGTTTTTGCGGTACGCGGGCCTCTCACTGTTGTGGCCTCTCCCGTTGCGGAGCACAGGCTCCGGACACGCAGGGTCAGCGGCCACGGCTCACGGACCCAGCCGCTCCACAGCACGTGGGATCCTCCCGGACCGGGACACAAACCCGTGTCCCCTGCATCGGCAGGCGGACCCCCAACCACTGTGCCACCAGGGAAGCCCCAACAATATATGTTTGATTGACAAAATTTTTAAAATTTGAGTTGCTTTAATAGCTATTAAGATGAAAAAGTATTTTATTTTATTTTTTATTGAGAATTGTTTATTGATAGCCTGTATTTATATACTTGTACTTCGTAAATACACTTTGTCAGTTTGAAACATTTTGGTTTTGACTGTGCAAGTTAATGGAGGACTACTTATAGTCCTTGTAGGCTTTAAATCTGGTACAAAACCACACCACATATTTTATATATACATAAATAATAAATAAAATAAAACCACATATTTACCACTTGCCTAAAGAGGTCTACTAAGTGTATAGTGATCTATATTATTAAATGCACTGCCAGATATTGAGACACGTGCTATTTTATAGCCAACAGCTTATAAAGGGAGAAATAAAAAACAACACAGATTAGCTTACACAGAAAATTTTTCAACAACAAATTTCTCTAGATTGTATAATTATCAATTATCAGGAAAGAGTAAACTATATATACATTTTAAATATTACCGTATAGAGTAAGCTATAGAACAAGACAATTAATTGTCATTTTCTGATTTCTAACTTCTTTTATATGATTTAGACTCAGTTGGAATAAAGGAGGAAATTAGGGTTCCCTTCAGGGCATTTTTTTATTGAATTATCATTGATTTATGATATTGTGTTAGTTTAAGGTGTACATCAAAGTGATCATTTTCTATGTCTGTGAGTCTGTTTCTGTATTGTAAATAAGTTAATTTCTGTTATTTCTTGGTTTCCCCATATAAGTATTATCATATAATATTTGTCTCTCTGTTTGACTTACTTTACATAGTATGATAATTTTTAGATTCCGCAAATAAGTGATATTATATGATATTTGTCTTTCTCTGTCTGATGTCACCTTAGTATGATAATCCCTAGGTCCATCCATGTTAGTGCAAATGGCAATATTTCATTCTTTTTATGACTGAGTAATATTCCATTATATATATATATATACACACACACACACATATATATGTGTATATACCACATCTTCTTTATCCAGTCATCTGTTGATGGACACTTAGGTGGATTTCATGTCTTGGCTATTTTGCATAGTGCTGCTGTGAACACTGGGGTGCATGTATCTTTTCAAATTAGTTTTCTCTGAATACATGCCCAGGATTGGGACTGCTGGATGTTATGGTGGCTCTACTTTTAGTTTTTTAAGAAACTGCCATACTGTTTTACATAGTGGCTGCACCAACTTACATTCCCATCAACATTGTAGGAGGGTTCCCTTTTCTCCACGCCCTCTCCAGTGTTTATTATTTGTAGACTTTTAATGATGGCCATTCTGACCAGTGTGAGGTGATAACTCACTGTAGTTTTGATTTGCATTTCTCTAATAATTAGCAATGTTGAGCATCTTTTCCTGTGCCCATTGGCCATCTGTATGTCTTCTTTGGAGAAATGTTTATTTAGGTCTTCTGCCCATATTTTTATTGGGTTGTTTTTTTGGTTATTGAGTTGTATGAGCTGTTTGAATATTTTGGAAATTAAGCCCTTGTCAGTCGCATCATTTACCAATATTTTCTCCTAGTCCATAGGCTGTCTTTTCATTTTGTTTATGGTTTCCTTTGCCATGCAAAAGCTTATAAGTTTGATTAGGTCCAATTTGTTTATTTTTGCTTTTATTTCTATTGCCTTGGGAGACTGACCTAAGAAAACATTGGCACAATTTATGTCAGAGAAAGTTTAGCCTATGTTCTCTTCTAGGAGGTTCTTTTTTTTTTTTTTTTTGCAATACGCGGGCCTCTCACTGTTGTGGCCTCTCCCGTTGCGGAGCACAGGCTCCGGACGCGCAGGCTCAGCGGCCATGGCTCATGGGCCCAGACGTTCCGCGGCATGTGGGATCTTCCCAGACCAGGACACGAACCCGTGTGCCCTGCATCGGCAGGTGGACTCTCAACCACTGTGCCACCAGGGAAGCCCTCTTCTAGGAGTTTTATGTTGTCATGTCTTATATTTAAGTCTTTAACAATTTTGAGTTTATTTTTGTGTATGGTGCAAGGGAGTGTTCTAATTTTATTGATTTACATGTGGCTGTTCAGCTTTCCAAATACTACTGGCTAAAGAGATCCTTTAATGAATTTTTTATTCTTATATATGTTACCACAAACAATTCAAAATTACAATACAGTCTTCTCATAGGCTTCAAGTTTATTTAATTTTGAAACCATTAACTGAATTATTTTTGCATGTAAGGAGTTTAGAAGTCATCACTGCACTCTAACAATAAGTATAAAGCTGAACAAATTAAAAATCAACAAGTCTTCTTATATCCATTAGAGAATTGAGGTCACAGGGCAAACCACTGAGAATCACAACTTATCAGAGCAGAAACCCATGAGCAGAAGCCTCAGTGGGAATCAGTACCCAGGTAAAAGAAACACAAACTGTAATTGATAAATTGCTAGAGGCTCAATAGGAATAAATCAGAGAGTTAAAAACTCTAGGAAGGGCCAGTCTTAGGTGCGTCCCCCACAATTTTGTGAGTTTTAACTACAAGAGCCCTACCAGATTCTCGATTTGTTCAAAATAGTAATAGAAACCATGTATTCAGTGATTGTAGCATATATATATAAGTGAAATGAGTGACAACAATGGTACACATGACTGGAGGGAGGAATTAGGAATACTTTGTTATTATAAGGTACTTGCACTACTTGTGAAGTAATACAGTATAGTGTTATTTAACAGTGAACTTGTATTATTTGCAAATGTGTGTTGCAAACTCTAGGGCAATCACTGAAAATGGTAAAACAAAACAAAATATTATAACTGATATACTAAGGAAAGGAGAGAAAATTGAGTTATCTAAAATGCTCAGTTAAATCCACAAAAGGCAGAAAAGAGTGAAAGACGTAAATTACAACAAATAAGAAGGGCAACAAATAGAAAACAGTAACTAATTTTGGTAAATATTAATCCAAACACATCAATAATCATTTTAAATGTCAATTATCTAAATATACCTATTGAAAGATGGAGATTGTCATAGCGGATCTAAAAAACATGATCCAATTATATGTTGTACACAAGAAACCCACTTTAAATATAAAGACATATATAGGTTAAAAGTAAATGAATGGAGAAAAGTATAGCATGCTGACACTAATCAAAAGAAAGCTGGAGTAGCTGCTATGTTAATTTCAGACAGAACAAACTTCAGAGCAAGGAAATATAACGGGGATAAAGAGAGGTATTACGTAATGATAAAGGGGTCAATTCTTCAAGAAGACATAACAATCCTTAACATCTACACACCTAAAAGCAGAATGTGAAATTACATAAGGAAAAACCTGATAGAACTGCAAGGAGAAGTCGATTAATCCACTGTCATAGTTGGAGACTATGAAGATGTGGTATATATATATATACATATATATATATATATATATATATATATGTATATATATATATACATATATATATATATATATATATATATGGACATTTAGCCTGCTTCCATGTATTGGCTATTGTGAATAGTGCTGCAATGAACATAAGGGTGCATGTATCTTTTTGAATTACAGTTTTGTCCAGATATATGCCCAGGAGTGGGACTGCAGGATCATATGGCAACTCTAATTTTAGTTTTTTTGAGGAATCTCCATACTGTTTTCCATAGTGTAAATAGGTCTGTATTAATTAATAAAATTGATCAATAATTAGTAACCTTCTGAAACAGAAAGTGCTATGCCCAGTTGGGTTCACTGCTGAATTCTACTAAACATATAAAAAAGAAATTGTACCAAATATCTACAGTTTCTTACAGAAGATGGAAGCAGAAGGAGTACTTTTTAACTCATTCTATGAGTTCAACATTAATCCAAAACCAAAACCAAAGACATTATAAGAAAACTATAGACTAATATTTCTCATGAACATATATGCAAAACTTCTCAACAATATGTTAGCAAATGTAATCAACAATATATTAAATATATATATACTCTATGGCCAAGTGAGATTTATCCCAGTTATGCAAAACAGCTTTAAATTCTAAGAGCAATTACTGTAATACATCACATCAATAGACTAAAGAAGAAAAATCACATGATTATATCAATAGATGCAGGAAAGCATTTGACACAATCCAACATCCATTTATGATTTTTAAAAAAATCTCAGCAGGGCTTCCCTGGTGGCGCAGTGGTTGAGAGTCCACCTGCCGATGCAGGTGACACGGGTTCGGGCGAGCCATGGCCGCTGAGCCTGCGCATCTGGAGCCTGTGCTCCGCAATGGGAGAGGCCACAACAGTGAGAGGCCCGTGTACAGCAAAAGAAAAAAAAAAAAAAAAGAAATCTCAGCAAACTAGAAATAGAGAGAAATGTTCTCAACTTGATAAAGAAGATCTACAAAACACGTACAGGTGACATTTTACTTAATGTTAAGAAACTAGAATCTTTTCCACTATGATCAGGACCAAGGCACAGTTGTCCCCTCCTACCATTCCTTTTCAACCTCGTACTGAATGTCTTGGCTAGTGCATTCAGACAAAAAAGGAAATAAAAGGTATACAGATGGGAAAGAAGAAAACAAACTATCTTTGCTCACAGATGACATAGTCACCTACGTGGAAAGTCCAAAAGAACTGACAAAGAAGCTCCTGCAACTAAGTAGTTATAGCAGGTTTGCAGAATATAAGGATAATATAAAAATGTCAGTCACCATCCTATCGACCTGTAGTGTTCAAGCAGAAATTAAACATAAAAAACTATTTACAATAACACACTTCAAAATGAAATACTTAGGTGCAACTCTAACAAAATTTATACAAAATCCATTTGAGAGACACTATAAAACTCCAATGAATAAAGTCAAAGAAGAACTAAATAAATGGACAGATATAGCATGTTCATGGATTGGAAGACTCAATATTGTCAAGATGCCTGTTCTTCCCAACTTGATCTGTAGACTCAATGCAATTCCTGTCAAAACCCAGGCAAGTATTTTGTGGCTATCAACAAATATAAAGTTTATATGGAGATATAAATATATGCAAGTGTCAGTAGAATACTGAAGATAAACAAAGCCCAAGGACTGATACTACCTAACTTCAAGATTCAATATAAAGCTACAGTAGTCAAGAGAGTGTGGTATTAGCAAAAGTATAAGCAAATAGATCAATGGAACAGAAGAGTGAGCCCAGGAATAGACTTACACAAATATAATTAATTGGTCTTTGACAAAGGAACAAAGGCAATATAATGGAGAAAAGTGGTCTTTTCAACAAACAGTGTTGGAATAACTGCACATCCATTTGTAAAAATTGAATCTAAACACAGACCTTACACATTTCATCAAAATTAACTCAAAGTGGATCATAGATATAAAATGCAAAAAATATAAAACTCTTAGAAGATAGCAAAATAGAAAATCTAGATGATCTAGGATTTGGTGATGCCATTTTATATATAATACCAAAGGCACAATCCATTCAATAAACAATTGATATGTTGGATTCATTAAAATAATAACCTGCTCTGGTAAAGACACTTTCAAAAGAATGAGAATACAAGCCAGAGTCTGGCAGAAAATCTTTGCAGAAGACATATCTCACAAAGAATTGTTATCTAAAATATAAAGAACTCTTAAAACTCAACAGTAAGAAAATAATCAAACAGATTTAAAAATAGGCAAAGGATATGAACAGACACTTAAACCACAGAGATATAAAATGGCAAATAGCATGTGAAGAGATACTCAACACTATATGTCATCAGAGAATGAGATACCACCTGTTAGAAGGATTAAAATCCAAATAACACATATGCTGTCAAGGATATAGACCAGGAGGAATTCTCATCCATGGCTTGTGGAAATGCAAAATGGTAGAGCCACTTTGGAAGACAATTTGGCAATTTCTTATGAAACTAAACATATTCTTACCATACAATACAGTAATTGCACTCCCTGGTATTTATCTAAGTTAGTTGAAAACTTATATCCACACAAAAACATGCACACCAATGTTTGTAGCAGCTTTATTCATAATTGCCAAAACTTGGAAGGAACCAAGGTATCCTTCAGTAGTTGAATGGATAAATAAACTGTGATACAGCTAGACAATGAAATTTTATTCAGAGCTAGAGAGGAATGAGCTATCAAACCATGAAAAGACATGAAGGAACCTTGAATATACATTCCTGGAATGAAACCGATCTGAAAAGACTACATTCTGTGTGAATACAAATATATGGCATTCTAGAAAAGACAAAGCTATAAATACATTTAAAAGACTGGTGGTTGCCAGGGGCTGGGGAGAAGGGAGGGGGAAAAGGTGAAGCACGGGGGATTTTCAGGGACTGGACATTCATCTGTATCATGCTATAATGGTGGATACAAGTCATTATACATTTGTCCAAACCCATAGAATGTACAACACCAAGAGTGAACCCTAATGTAAACTATGAATTTCGCATGATAATATGTCAATGTAAGTTCAGCCGTTGTAACAAATGCATCATTTTGATGAGGAATATTGATAGTGGGGAAGTCTATCAATAGATAGACTTGAGGTGAAGTGTGAGGCAGTGTGAGGCAGGGGGTATATGAAAACTCTCTGTGCTTTCCTCTTAATTTTGCTATGAACCTAAAACTGTCCTAAAAAATAAATTCCATTTAAAAAATAAAAAAATAATAGAAACCTTGTAGTATATCTTTATAATTCCTTCAAATAACTAGAGATTCCTCACAATCCATGTTCTAACACATTAATGTCTCTAACACATTTTCACTGTGTCACAAGTAGGGATTTGTTCAATTAGTTACTAACATATTAACATTTCTGAGTGATTTGATTTCTGTAAATTTGAAGCAAATTAAAGCTTTCTCTGTTTTAATCTAAACCTATATCCTAAATCTAACATTATGACATATATTTGGTAGAGAAAGATAAGTGTAAAGTTACAGTTAGTGAATAGAATTATATATAACTGAAGTTACACTACTAATCCAGTGAATAAGAATTATTTCTTAATTCTTTCATTCTCCACAAATATGAGAGTTATCATACATACTGTAGATGTTCATCACCAATATCCATGTTGCCTCCCCTTCTGGACATGTAGAAAACTGCATTTTTTGGCACTTTGGCAGTCAATGATCTTCAAAAGTAGGATAAATGCAAAGAGATACATTCAGACACATTATTCTAAAAATGTTAAAAGACAAAGAGAATGAATCCTAGGGAACTACTGATTTAAAAGTCAATTACACAAAACATTATGCATTCAGTGGTATTGTTGGTCCTATAACAAATAGAAATGCAGTATATTTGGTAACAACAGCATAAGACAGTGGGTGGGAATAAAGCTGTATCAGAGTAAAGAAATAATACAAGATGGTAACTTGAATCTACAGAATTAAATGAATAAATAAATAAGTGGTAAATAATAAGGTTAATAAAACAAACTCCATAAATGTAAACATGTTCTCCTTTCTTCTCTAAGCTTTTTTAAAGACATAAACTTATATAAAATAATAAATATAGCAATGTATCATTGGGTTTGTGATGTTTATAAATGTAATATGTATAATAGTAATAACACAAAAAGGGTAAAGAGGGAATAAAGCTATATAGAAGTAACATTTTAATACCTCACTGGAATTGAGTTAATATAAACTTAATGTAGTTTCTGATAACTGAAGGTGTATATGTAGACCTAGAGCAACCACTATGAAAATAACTTAAAAAAATACAGTGAAAAAATAATCAAAAAGATTAAAATGTTACCCTAGAAAATAATCTCTTAATGAAAAATAAAGCAATAATGGAGGAATAGAGGAGCAAAAATAGATGTAATGCATATATAAAACAAGAAGTAAAGTAGTGGTGGGTATAAAATCCAACTATATCCATTATAATATTAAATGTGAATGGATTAAAATCCAATCAAAATACAAATATTTTCACATAGGATTTAAAAATATTATCTATCAACTGTTTACAGGAGACACACTTTAGATTCAAAGACACAAATAGATTGAAAGCAAAGGATGGAAAATGAAATGCAAACAGCAACTGTAAAAAGGTGGAATGCCTGTACTATTATCAAAAAAAGTAGATTTTAAAACAGAAAATGGTGCAAGATATAAAGAGGGATGTTTTTTTGTTTGCTTTTGTTTGTTTGTTTGTTTTTTGTGGTACGCGGGCCTCTCACTGCTGTGGCCTCTCCCGTTCTGGAGCACAGGCTCCGGACGTGCAGGCTCAGCAGCCATGGCTCACGGGCCCAGCCGCTCCGCGGCATGTGGGATCTTCCTGGACCGGGGCACGAACCCATGTCCCCTGCATCGGCAGGCGGACTCTCAACCACTGCGCCACCAGGGAAGCCCAAGAGAGATGTTTTTAAACAATAAAAGTGTTAATCCATTATAAAAATATAACAGTTATATAACACAACAGAGCCCCAAAATGCATGAAGCAAATGCTGATAGTATTGAATGAGAACTAGATAATTCAACAATAACAATTATAAACTTCAATACTGCACTTTCACTATTGTATAGAACTGGGGAAAAAAATCAATTAGGTCCATATCAGCACCATCTTGGTCCAATCTACAGTTTTATTTTCCCTTTTATCTATCCCTGCTAGAATCCTGCCTCACATATATTGTTCAGGTTTCTGATATTAGTTAGCAAAATATAGAAATTCTCCTCAGACTTTGAATTTGTTCCTTAGGGCATTAGAGAACTGGTTCTGATTTACGGATGGATACGAAAATATGTGGTATGATTGGGCAAGATATAGTGTGTGTTCTTTTGCAAGGAAAATATCTTAAGTAAAGTAACTTTTATGTCTTCATACAAGATAAGATTAGTGTTAGTAGGGAAAAAGGAGATGCTTCTGTGTTTAATATGTGTAGACTCATCTGAATTCATCAAGATGAATCAAGATGAATGTTACATAGTACACCTGGAAAGGTTGTGAATTCACCTTACATTGTAATTCAGTACTTACATCAAACTTTTATTGTCTGTTTTTGATTTTGTTGTTTTTCAGTAAGGCTTTCAAATGATGGAAGATCTTGTATGGTAACCATTAAAAAAAAATGCTAGTCCTCAGAATTTGCCCAGAGCTGAGAGGCTAAAATTTATAACTTGTCATTTTATTCCTTTAATTAATCAAGTTTTATCACAAACAACCATCTTATTTCAATTCTGGTACAAAATACTGCATCATTCATAGATCGTTGTCAGAGCAAAAATTAAAAACAATTCTGGGTATTTTAAATAGGAAAGAAATTAAAACAGGCTTTTTGGTGTTTACAAAATTAGTGGGAGTTCTGAAAGAGAAAGTTCTAGACTGGATCTTCTAAGAATGACTCACAAAATAACACAGAATTGCTCGATGGGGCTTCCATTAGAGCTATGTCTAATACCAGAAGCTGCAGTCATTCCATATACAACTGCCTTTCCCATCTGGGAAGCTAGAGTGGACACTGGAATGAACACTGCTACAGAATAACTTCAGGTTTCCCCAATATTACTTACCAGACATATCAGCCAGGAGTTGTAGGAAAATGTCTTCGGACTTGACTTCATGTTCCAAATCTCATAGGAGGATATCTACTTGTTGGAAAATAATTAAAAGAGATGCAAGTGAGTCAAAAAATGTAATTTATTCCCAATCTCTCCCAATAGATAAAAACTAGTATGGAGGGCAACTCTATGCCTAATCCAGAATATCCAGGAAATAAATGGAATCTGTATATCATGGTAATTTTATTCCCATGTAATTCATTTAAAAAATACATGAATTATAATTTCTTTAATGGTCATTTCTTTTGCTTCTGAAACTCATATTTCCAGGCAATTTCCCCCACAGAATTTGGTCATGTATGATATATATTTATAATTTAACTTTATAAATATATATTTATAATCAAACTTTGTATTGATTATGCATTTATATTTCTTTGCAACAAATTTGTGCATATAGAATAAATTTTAAGAGATATGCATTACCATGTTGCTTTATAGTGTCATACTGAGTAATTATTCTGAATTAAGTTATCATTATAGTTGCTGCTGAGTTCATATTTAATCCAAGCAACAAAGTACATTTTTACTTTGAAATATAATTATCAAATAAAATGATATTATATAAGGGAAGCAGTTATAATAGAGTAGATATATATTTTTAAAGACTATTTTATGTACTGATGATTTGGTAATTTTAAATGTTAGAGTAAAAAATTATTCAGTGATTCTTAATAACAAAATGAAAAGAAGGTATGGGCACTTTTATGAGTAGGGCTTATGGAAGATGCATTAATGATTGTTGTTAGGTACATTATTTCAGTAAAATCCGCAACAGTGGAATCCCAACATATTCTTATTAAATTAATCTAAATCCAACAAACTCATGATGAGAATGAATAAAAATGAGGAGAAATAGTCCAGGAATGACAAAAACAAGGAGTCTTGTTCTAGAGGGAAATTCATATTTCAATAAACTTGTGGGAAAAATTATGAAAATATGCCTCCTATGACTCAGAAAAAATGTTTAAGAAAATACATTGCCTCTTATTTGAAAATGCAGTTATATTTTGGATTTAAATATGGATTTTTTAACCACTTCCTCCTTTATATATGTAGCACAGATACAGGTGAATAAAAGTGTTCATCAAGCTTTTTCTCACTAATAGTGAAGAATAGTGAATTTTCACTACTTTTCACTAATAGTGAAAATTCAGAAAGGATATATGTGAGCAGTTTGTTATTTCCCCACATGCCTTTTATGAATTTTGAATATTCAGATACTGACATGGAGAGATACTGTCTTAATCATCATCATGCATTTGCTATCTGATTGACATAATTTGCTGACACCTGCAACTTTATTTGCTTTGTCTCATTGTCTTTGACTTTTGAGTCTTTGACTAAGAGACATGCTTTGTCTCTTAGTCAAAAACTCATTGCTTTGTCTCATAGGAACAATGCATCATTTTACAACAAAGGATAGAACAGAGAAGTGCATTAACATAAAGTCTCTTTACCTCTCATGACCATGGAGAATAGAAGAGTGTTTGCAAAATAAAAAAATGGATTTATGCTGATTTTCACAATAAAGCCCTTTTCATTTTATGGCTTACAGTCATATTGTACCCAGGAAAGCATTTTTAGAAAATAGAGTAGATTGAATTCATGTCAAGAACACTAGATGATACAGACTTCTCAAAGCCAAAGACTAAAGGAAAGAAAATCTCATTAAGTATGTTTTTCATCAGAGATTAATGGATATCTAGGTTTTTCAATGTACTTCTTAATCTCAAGAAAATCACTAGACAAATTTCTATTTTGTTTTAGTGTTAAGATTTGCTGCCAGTTTCTAGACTAGATCAGGAAATTCTTATCTCTGGAATACAGTAGTTTTAATATTTCAATTGTTCCGTGAAAGTGAGAACAAAATTTAATTCAGGAATTACAGAAAGAATACTTTCTGTTTTGATCTATCTATAAAATTTCCCTTCTGTTTATAAGTATACTGCTAGTTTTGGCACATGAGCAAATATAGTTCAGTTCTATAGTCTTTTAATCTTGAAAATGGACTTTCAAAACATGTAGCCGATAAAAGCTTCACTGTGTAGCCTAACACATAATCACCTGATCTATTGACAGAGACATAGAAGTAGAATTGGAATAGCAATTTTCAGGGTTAATTTGGTTTCTGGTAAATGATGAAAATTATAACTAGGTATTTTTATGGCTATTTTAAGAATACAGTTGTATCAGATTAAAAAAAATTCTTCACCCATGTACAATGCAAATACCTTAGTATCCTAATAAAAGAAATGGTCACATCTTCTTTATCTAGAATAACAAGTACTTTTTCTCCAGATTCAAAATGGAATTTGAGGGTATCTATACAAATCACACAGTATTAATGCACTCAGGTGCGTGTCCAAGAGTCAGAGTGAAGCTATTTCCATCTTTCGCCCTTTTTCATTTCGCCCTTACTTCATTTCTCTGTCTCTTTTTGTCACCCTTTGTCAGTCGCTATTAGACCTCCTGAGAGCAGGTGAGAGGATTAAGAAGAGATGGGGTCAGAGAGTGGTGTACAAGCACACACACACTTTATTTCCCATCAAAACTTTTTATAGATTGCAGTAGGCAATACATGTTTTTGTTACACAAGACAGAATCATCAGACAGTATTTCCTTAGTGTTGAAGTTATAGTACAAAACATTCCGTGAACCCGAATATAAACATGCGTGAGAACAGACTGTGATTACCGAAACATGCCAAGGACAAACTATAGTTAGAGAAACCGCAAGCAACCTCACGGGCCAAGACTCATATCTTCTCTAATAACTCTTTCGGGTCCTGTCAAGAATTAAGCAGGACTTTGCCATGCTTTAAGCTGCAAGAACTGTGTCAGCTTGCAGTTGGTTCCCGACAGCCCTTCATGGTTTTCTTATATGATTTATAACAAAGTATATTTGAAAAATAAGGGATGGCATATAAAAATTCAAAAAAATATAAAAAGTATATATGTTTAAAAATGTCTCCCCATCCCAGACCCCAAATTTGAAACTTGGCTCATCTTTTTACTTCCCTCCCCCAGGAAGTAACCACTGATAAACACCTGTCATACAAAGTTCCAAAATATTTAACTGAAAATACCAGTATACCTGTGTGTATTTATTGATATGTTTTAGTACATGTAACTAGCTTATTCCACCCATCTTTCCACTCATTTCTTTAAATGTTTTATATCCA
Source organism: Delphinus delphis (assembly GCF_949987515.2). Lineage (NCBI taxonomy): Eukaryota > Metazoa > Chordata > Mammalia > Artiodactyla > Delphinidae > Delphinus > Delphinus delphis. The sequence goes on along the minus strand of NC_082684.1, from coordinate 52,161,321 downwards.
CAAACATATACATTAATATGTATTAAGCTATAAAGATATATATAAGATATGTATTGTCCATAGCCATGATTATTTTCTTAAGACATATGTACAGAGGGTAAAATTCATAGATTAAAGTGTACACATATTTTTACAGATTTATATATTATAAAGTATCTCCCCTACAACAGAAATGTGAACAATTTGTTTTCTCACCAATGTTAAGAGGAGTACCTCTTATTCCCTACCCACACATCGACAATATTATTATAAGAAATCCTGTGATCTTAATGTAATATATCTTTGGTAATATCTATTTGAAGAAGACATTTTCCTTACTATCTGGCCTGGAAAAATTTGTGTTAGTTTTCTCAGAATCTAAAGAGGTATTTTTCCTTGTTTTTTTGTTTTACTCCTGCAGCTCAGTAGAATGTAACTATTTGGATAAAATGTGTGCACATTCAAATAATTGGACTTTTCTCTTGCAATACTTCCCAAGGTGGTGAAAATATAGAAATGAACTTTCTTCCTGCTTTACTATTTGTTAGAGACAAAATGTCTTTTACCAGCTTTTGAATTTCTAAACATTTTTGTTTAAATACACAAAAGCAATTAGTCATTAATGTATGCCTTTCTGGTCTTAGAGATAACTTTTGTAGCAAGGACAGAATCAAATTTATTTACTCTTGTCATCATTTGCATTATTTTATCTGGAGATGTGCTCTTTCAAACTATTGTTTTAACAACTTGGTACATTTTATTGTAGAATTGGTTTGGAGAAGAGTGAGACAAAAAGAATGTAACACTCATCATTTAATAGAATCATTGGTAGATTGATTTAGTGCTATGTTGATATTATCCCTATTTTAAAAAATACTGTTATTTCAAATTCATCAGTAAAAGTAGCAATACAGTAATTCATTTATGCCTGCAACATGTACATAAAAATCATTTAACATAAACGTGAGAGACAATTTCATCTGAAGAAAATCATTAATATTTTAAAAAATCGATATTATATTATGATTTATTCCTTAATAGCAAAAGTATTAATAACATGCTTAGTAATGATTATTATTATTCCATTAAAATTGGTATTTTAAAAATTTAAAGCTGAGCATCATAGAATTGTGAATATTATGATTCACAGTGAGATAGTACCATGATAACATAGTATATTTCCATTACTACATTTCCAAAGATTTCAAATTCAATTTTCTACATAAGTTTGAGATTCTAATTTTTATTATTTTGTGTCATAAAGTGCTTTACTTGAATGAGTTTTTTTTAAACACTTCATGAACTTAAACCTCCCTTCAGAATTCCAGAGTACAGGTTTTTGCCTCCTTAGGTAGGTTTATTCCTAGGTATTTTATTCTTTTTGATGTGACTGTAAATGGGATTGTTCCCTTAATTTCTCTTTCTGATCTTTCGTTTTTAGTGTAGAGAAATGCAAGAGATTTCTGTGTATTAATTTTGTATCCTGCAACCTTACCGAATTCATTAATGAGCTCTAGTAGTTTTCTGGTAGCATCTTTAGGATTTTCTATGTATAGTATCATGTCATTGGCAAACAGTGACAATTTTAACTTCTTTTCCAGTTTGGATTCTTTTAATACTTTTTCTTTTCTGATTGCCATGGCTAGGGCTTCCAAAATTGTGTTTAATAAAAGTGGCAAGATTAGACATCCTTGTCTTGGTCCTGATCTTGGAGGAAATGTTTTCAGTTTTTCACCATTGAGAATGATGTTTGCTGTGGGTTTGTCATATATGGCCTTTATTATGTTGAGGTGGGTTCCCTCTAGGCCCACTTTCTGGAGAGATTTTTAAATGGGTATTGAATTTTGTCAAAAGCTTTTTCTGCATCTATTGAGATGATCATATGATTTTTATTCTTCAGTTTGTTAATGTGGTGTATCACACTGATTGATTGGCATATATTGAAGAATCCTTGCATCCTTGGGATAAATCCCACTTGATCATGGTGTATGATCCTTTTAAGGTATTGCTGGATTTGGTTTGCTAGCGTCTTGTTGAGGATTTTTGCATCTATATTCATCAGTGATATTGACCAGTAATTTTCTTTTTGTGTGGTATCTCTACCTGGTTTTGGTATTGTGTGATGGTGGCTTCATAGAATGAGTTTGGGAGTATTCCTTCCTCTGCAGTTTTTTGCAAGAGTTTCCAAAGGGTAAGTGTTAACCCTTCTCTAAATGTTTGATAGAATTTGCCTGTGAACACATCTGGTCCTGGACTTTTGTTTGTTGAAAGATTTTTAATCACAGTTTCAACTTCAGTACTTGTGATTGGACTGTTCATATTTTCTATTTCTTCCCAGAATTCAAAAAACAATAATTCCAGACTTTTCTGGAGACTTCATAAAGATGATAGGCATTTATCTACAGAGTGACATTTTGAGAGTTTCCAAGAAGGTTCCCCTGTACCATGCAGTGCTCTAAATGCATTCTAAAAAGAATTTGTTTTTTCATCAGAATTTTTACTTTGTGTAACATCTGAAAAAAATTGCTTTAATTTATGAAATATATCTAAACCCAAAACCTCAGTGAACTCTCTTTCTTGACCATCTTGTGCCTGGCCTTCTTTTAGTGAAGAAGGTAGCTTATTAAATGAATTCAGAAAAAATTCTAATACTAGCATTTGTTTGGGTTTGGCAGAAAAGCTGACTGCTTGAGATTTCTTTTTATTTTCCCCCCATTAAAAATATATAGCATGTGCATTTGTCTTCTCTCGGTATCTTCCTGAGTTTGTTTATTGTTGGTGTGTATATATGCGTGGATATATGTGGATGGAGCGGCACTAGCAGAGAAACTAGCCATGCTATTGAAAGAAATTTAGATTTTCTCACCCATGCTTCTCTGGAAGACCACAATGTTAATATTCATTCTCGACTTTTTGTTGTTTTTCCAGGATGTAAAAATGACTGGTAATATGTTGGCTAATTTATATAATCTTTGTGCATTGTGTGATTCATCCCTGCTGAGACCAGTAAATCCATTACAAACAAGGCTAGGCTCACCTCTAGACAGTTATTATACCCCTTTGCCAAATAGCAAGTTAGGGAAACTGGAGAGTGAGGAAGAAATAAAAAGTTGTTTTACCAATGCAGTTTATTCCTGTGCATGAAAAAATCAGGAAATAGATATCAGGATGAAGAGGGCTTTGACATACCACGGTTCATTAATGATCATAATTTTGTGATTCTGAGTCATATGCCTGCCCTGAGTCACTCATGGCAAAAAAATTAGTAAATGATAAAATAGTGTATAATGTTTATACTTCACTGCAGTATCAGGCAAGCATCTAAAATAGATCTCGTCCATCGCTCAGATGTTCTAAAATTGGATGGAAGGAAATTAATGTTTATTTGATCATTTATTATTTGTGAGTTAAAATGCTAAGTAATAGGGAAGCTACCACCCTCACATTTTACATAAGACAAACACACATTTTATATGACCTATTTAAAGACATTACATTCTCACTATTTAACTTGCTGATACTTTTTGCAAATACAACTTTTTAATCAGAGAGACATGATTTTCCCATTTGATATACATGCTGGTTTCAGTGTACAGTGGAAACAAATGAAAAAAAAAGTCATTTTTAGGCCCCTTTGGATAACAAGCATAGATAGTGAAGGAAGTGAATGAAAAATGCTCCTAGCCCTGAAATAAGTAAAATTTTGGTTAAAGTAAAATCACAGTAATATCACATGCAGGCCTTCAATACCTATATATGTACATGATTAAATCATTTACAAAGCACATATTGCAGCCAAATATTTGTTTTGGTCTTATTCTTTTCTTTGGGTGTTCTGTTTAACTGCTCATTTTATAAAAGAAAATTCTCCCTTGGCAGTCTTTTACTTTTCTTTTGGGTTTTGAATTTCAAAACTTTACACTGTTCAAATTGTAAGGCGTCTCTTAATGACATCTGTCTTTGTATTAGTGCATATGTGTTTCACCTGCTAATTTTTTTAAAAATGATTCTTCAGATGATATTGAAAGCAATAATGCAAGGCCTGGGAGCAACTATTAGTTTGTTTTATGTACTATAAATTAGTTTGATTTTTATAGAGTATTTTTAATGAAATTTTATAGTCTATACTATTTATCACCTAGTTTCTTTTACTTAGAAAAATTATTTTGAAATTCATTTATGTTGATGCATATATCAGTAGTTCATTGTTGTGTAGTATTCCATACTTCAGGTTGTTTATGCACGTGCCTGCTGATGGACATTAGAATGTTTACCGTTGTGGAGTATTAGAAAGGAAGATGCTGTGAATACTCCTGTATAAGTCTTTGTTAGGACACACATTTTCTTTTCCTTGAGTAAATATCTAAGAGATAATGGCAGAAACATAAAAAGACTGCCATTTCTAGTGCTTTCCATGCATTTGTGTAGATCTGTATTTCCTTCTGGTATCATTTTCCTTCTGCCTGATAAGACATTCTTAAACTTTTTTTTTTTATAATGAGAGTATGTTCTTGATTAGTTCTTTCCATTTTTGTATGTCTTAAAATATGCATTTCATCTTAATTTTGGAAGATATTACAAAGGGTATAAATTTTACATTATCAGGGTTTGTCTTTTCTTTCAGTACTTAAAAGATGTTGCTCTACTATTTTCTCACTTCCAGTGTTCATGGCAAAACTCTGCTTATCATGTTTGTCTTTGTCCTATATGAAATATGTCTTTTTTTCCTCTGGCTGCTTTTAAGGTTTTTAATTTGGTGTGCCTTGGTGTGGCTTTTATGTGTTTTTTACATTGAGCAGGATTTTGTTTCAACCCATGGAAACCTAGTTTCTGCCCCTCTGTACTCCAGTAAAGTTCTTCTTGCCAAGATCACAAATGTCCTTTTACTCCTATAGTTCATCACTTTTTATGTATCCTGCCCTCTGAGTAATGCTTGAAAAATGTAACACTTTGTCCCCTTGATATCCCATGTTCCTGATATGTTATCCTGTTTCTCTGGCTGATCATTACTATTCAATCTCCTTTGTGGATGATGTTTTTTTTGGTTTTTTTTGAAGTGTAGTTGATTTACAATGTTGTGTTAGTTTCAGGTGTACAGTGAAGTGATTCAATTTTATATATATATATATATATATATATATATATATATATATATATATATACACTTTTTCAGATGCTTTTCCCTTATAGATAATTACAAGATATTGAGTATAGTTCTCTGTGCTATATAGTAGGTCCTTGTTGGTTATCTATTTTATATATAGTAGTATGTATACGTTAATCTCAAAGTCCTAATTTATCTCCCCCATTTCCCCTTTGGTAACCATAAGTTTATTTTCTATGTCTGTGGGTCTATTTTTGTTTTGTAAATAAGTTCATTTGTGTCATTTCTTTTTAGATTCCACATGTAAGCAATATCATGTGATATTTGTCTCTGTCTGACTTACTTCCTTTATTATGCCAATATCCAGGTCCATCCATGTTGCTACAAATGGCATTATTTCATTCTTTTTCATGGATGAGTAATATTCCACTGCATATACATACCACATCTTCTTTATCCATTCCTCTGTTGATGGACATTTAAGTTGCTTCCATACTTTGGCTGTTGTAAATAGTGCTGCTATGCACATTGGGGTGCATGTATCTTTTTGAATTAGGATTTTCTCTGGATATATGCTCAGGAGTGGGATTGCTGGAGCATATGGTAATTCTATTTTTAGTTTTGTAAGGAACCTCCATACTGTTCTCCATAGTGGCTGTAGCAATTTACATTCCCACCAACAGTGTAGGAAGGTTCCCTTTTCCCCCCACCCTCTCCAGCATTTATTGTTTGTAGACATTTTGATGATGGCCATTCTAACTCATGTGAGGTGATACCTCATTGCAGCTTTGATTTGCATTTCTCTAATAATTAGCGATGTTGAGCATCTTTTCCTGTGCCTGAGGGCCATCTGCCTGTCTTCTTTGGAGAAATGTGGATGATTCTTCTTCCCCCTTCCCTCCTTACACCGAGTTACTCTTTCCTTTACACCCTGATCATTCTTTCTGATCTCCATTGTCTCTCCTTGCTTCAATTGTCATTTAGATACTGATGACCATCTCAAACATCTCTGCTGAACTCCAGATACACATATCCAGTTGTTTATTGTACATTTCCACGTGGGTGTTTTGCAGCATCCTCCTCAACCTGCCATCCTCTTCAAATTCTGTCACCTCTTCCTCAAACTCTGCCAATATCACACTAAGCACACTATCATCCTACTAATTTCACTATTTCACCAGTATTTTCTGTTTCTGAGTGCTGAATAAATGTGTGTAATTGCCTTTTGCCCTTAATTTTCCTTTCTGTGCTTGCCCACTGAACTACTTAATTTAATATACCTGCAAACCTTTTTATGTCTGGCCTATTTACCAGCTCTAGTTTCTGTTGGTTAGCATTGTATGTGGCCATCCATAGTCTGCGAGTAACCATGAATATCTTCTATGTTACCTTGTTAATCTATTATTAATATTGCATAAAGTAAAAAATAATTTAATATGCTTTTTTTCAAATTTATCATGCTTATCATAATAAAGGTTTTGTAAAAATTATAATCTCAGTGTCAGAAGGCATGATAATAATTCAATAATTATTTCTAGATAGTATAATTTACAGCTACACACATAGAGTACACATGGCTTAAAGTTTTCAGGATATATATGTTTCAACAAACTAATAAAATATTGTATAGTTTTTCAAAATTCCTAGCATTTATATCATTCATCATTTATTTGTCTTTTAGCTGGACTTTGCTGTTTTATTTTTAAGTAAAGAGTTATTGTTCCATTTAAAGTCATTAACCTTACATTAATGTAAATATCATTGCTTGCTTTTCAAATTTGATTAATTTAATCATATTCAAAATAACAGTTTATGACATTTAAAGATACTAAATCATTCATAAATTTTCTCTGCATAATCATATTTATATTGCAACAAACAGCTTGGAATGAATAGTTGTACTCCAAATTGAGTACTACTGGAGTCCAATACTTTTATATTGTCATTCAAACATGTTTGTCATATTTTTGATGGTTCATGAAAATTTCCTGTCTTTTTTGCAGTTAAATAGTTGTCAAGAATAAGTTAATGTCTTCTTTCTTTGACTATTACTTTTTACAGACTCTTTTACAAATAAATTAAATTCTCATATAAGTTTTAATAATATAATAATAGCTGTAAGAAATGATAAATTTCTTCACGATTTTTCTACCTCTCAAACACCTAATTAGCTTTGAAAAATGTAATAAGAAATATTTTAGTACAGTGTTAATAGACTATGTTAAGCAATAGAAACATGCTTTAACACCACTTTTTCAAAAGGAAACTCACTGTGAACATTAAGGACTCATTTATTCTACATTGATTTGGCTAATGTATATAAGAATTGGAAGAGTCTTCATGGCAACAAAAGACTGAAACAAAACTAATGTAAATATCTTGCCTTCAAATAACTTAATAATCTAGACATCAGGTTGAATGAGAGAGGAAACAAACATTGGTATTCATAATACATGATACATTGTTGTTAACTTGAACTCTTGGATTTGGTATAATATAAGTAAATTAAAATTAAATAATATAAAACAAAAACCTTGAATATGACATTAATATACTATGGCATAAAGAACATATTCTGTGATAAGGGCTATACGAACAGTTAAAGATATAGGTGACACAGAAAAAAACCCCAGAATGAATTATCTCTAATGTAGTCATCACAGAAGAAATCTATGGAGTAACATTTAAGATAAACCTTCATTATGATTTTGTTAAATAAATGTTTGGTAGTAGAGGTAAGAATATATATAAATAGAGATGTGAGCACAGGCAAGTACAATTCAGGAGAGACAGATATTATATGTAGATGTGAATCACTGAATAAATGGAAATAAAACAGGAAGAGCAATTTTGAGGGATACTGGGATGGATAAGTGAAATAACATTTAAAATTTGTTTGAAATTGGATAATCAACCACTAACTATTTCTGAATGTGAACACAATAAAAGTGGCAATTTTAGAGAGTCTAACTGGATAACATTGCACAAAGTTCACCAAAGCATATGAGAGTGGAAAATAAGAGAATCTGAATAAGAATATCTTAATGGTCTACACATTAATTATAGACATGGCCTTTATGATGGATGTCCACCAATAAAAGTATGTTTGAGTGCCACTGAATCAAAAATCCATGGTATTGATTGAATGAATTTCCTTCTAGGTATCACCTCACCTGATATCAGAGCCAATCCCAAATACTCCTCCTTTAGATATATACGAACATGAATTGTCTAAGTTTTTATTTGTTAAAAGTGTGAATGATATGTATATTGCCATAAAATAATTCATATTATATTTAGTCATAGTATGTCTTACATTATAGAAAACAAAAAATCTTTGCTCATTTTTTTCTCAATAAAATATTAGACTTTTTTCAACTTTTTATTTTATGTTGGAGTATAGCCAATTAACAGTGTTGTGATAGTTTCAGGTGCACAGCAAAGCGACTCAGCCACATATATGCATGTATCCATTCTCCCCCAAACTCCCCTCCTATCCAGGCTGTCACATAACATTGAGCAGAATTCCTGTGCTATATGGTAGGTCCCTATTGGTTATATATAGCAGTGTGTATATGTCAGACTCAAACTCTCTAATTATCCCTTCCCCCCACCCTTTCCCCACTGGTAACCACAAGTTGATTCTCTAAGTCTGTGACTCTGCTTCTGTTTTGTTAATAAGTTCATTTGTATCATTTCTTTTTAGATTCCACACCTAAGCCATTTTTTTTAACTGATAAAAAGACAAGTGAACTGAGATGTATGCACCCTGATTAGTCAACTCATCCCTTCATCTTTGAAGAGGCTGAGCTTTGATTGCCTTGCCCTTGTCAGGCTGTGGCTACTGCATTTTCCCATTCATGTTATTACACCTATGGAAGTATCAAAAGACTCCCCAGTGAATTCTCTAAGTTTCAAATATACTTTTCTCTGCCCCTACTATGTACCCACAGCCCCACCTCCTCATAATCATGAGAATCCAATACTCCCACCAGTATTATAACTTCTTTCTTGCCCTGTTGATCTTCAGGAGTTACTCAAAACCTTCGAAACCTCAGGTTCAGACTTGTGTTCTGTGACAATATTGTTGCTCTACTGGGAACAGGACCCCTAACAAGCAGAGTTCAGTTTGTAGGGCAGCAGAGCACAACTTCTACAAGTGAGTCACTAAGAGCAATAAAGAAGCCAATCTTAATTCTATCCTTCGGTTCCCAGACCATGCCTTCTATACATACAGGACATAGCACTATATATTGGATGTAGCCTTAATGAATATATAATATCCTGGAGGATAGCATCCACAGGGGTGGTCCCCAAGTTGATGCCTTATCTGAATGTGAATCTTAGCCCAGATATTTCCCAGTATTTTGATATGTGGTAGAAAGAGTGGATCATTTAGACCATTCCCATTATTGTACATACTTCACTATAAAATGATTACTTTGGTCTGAGGCTGAGTTATGTGGGATTCCATGTCAGTGTATTAGTCATACTAAGCCCTTGGATAGTGGTGACTTCAGAAACACTTGGAACAGGTAAGAAAATTCATATTGGGAGTGTGGCATCGGTTCCAGCAAGGAAAATTGCTGCCCTTGTCAGAGTGGAAGGGATCTATGTAAACAACTTGCCCCCAAATGGCTAGTTGTTCTCATTCAGGGCTCATTGTTGATGAAACATTCAATACAGCAGTAGTTAGATCAGCATTGATGAGAGGAAGCACATGTTGTCGGCTGCATGTATAGTCTTTATCTATACAAACATGGCCACTTCATTCATGAGTCCATTTCACAGGCAATGGTATAGCCAGACATAGATGCTGGCTAGCATCCACTGGGTATGCCATCTGTCCACCATACTGTCAAGTGCCCTTCTGCATTGGATCCTTCCTACTAGGTCCATCTACATGCTTGTACTCCCAAATCTCTTTTCTATGATCTTTTTGTTTTGTTTCTCTGGGCTCTGACTGACCAGGCAACTGTACTACCCAGTGGCCCATATATATCTTTATAACAGGCATTATCTCCTCTCTGTGAATCAGGCCTGATTCTTCCCATGAGGCCATGGGAGCTCCATTACCCCTGCTGCAATTGTCCGTCTTAACTGAATTATCCCATAACTTAAGTTATGGAAGAGGGATAGTTGCAACAGAGGTAATGGAGCTCTAAACCAATTTTTCATGTAATTTTGGGGGCCCTCTGTAAGTGCTTGGGTCTGATTCTGACAGTATGATTTTCATCATACACTGGATTATTGATGCTCTTGCCCAAAATGGTGACTCAATTGATCTGGCAATAACCATTTTGTGATGAATAGCCCTGTTCACATGGTCACTTAAAGTCTAATGTTCAGGTTTTCAGTCTCAATTAATGCTCAGTAGCATGCCACAAACTGGTTTTCAAATAGTGAGTAGAAACCATAAGCCCTGGCCATTTTCTAGAACTTAGAATGTCTGTGTTGTGACTATCCAATTGGGTTTTGCCAGAGGCCACACACATATTCCTCATTAAACATATTTATTCCTTGTAAGATTGAACTTGATCTTTCACCACAGCTTGGACCTAACTGCATAAGCCTTCCTTTATTGGAGTCTCACTCAAAATTGTGAAGTTTTATTTTTTAATTTTTATTGGAATATAGTTGATTTACAATATTGTGTTAGTTTCAGGTGTAAAGCAAAGCGAATCAGTTATACATGTACATATATACACTCTTTTCTAGATTCTTTTCCCATATATCAACAGATCATTACATAGTATTGCATAGAGTTCCCTGTGCTATACAGTAGGTCCTTATTAGTTATCTACTTTATATATAGTAGTGTGTATATGTCAATCCAAATCTCCCAATTTATCCCTCTGCCCCACCTTTACCCCAGTAACCTGTTTCTCTTTTGTAGATAAATTCATTTGTATCATTATTTAAGATTTCACATATAAATGATATCATATGATATTTGTCTTTTTTCTGTCTGATTTACTTCGCTTAGTATGGTAATCTCTAGGTTGCTGAGAAAGACATTATTTCATTCTTTTTTATGGATGAGTAACATTCCATTGTATATAAGTACCACATCTTCTTTATCCATTCATCTGTCAATGGACATTTAGGTTGCTTCTGTGTCTTGGCTGTTGTAAATCTTGCTGGTATGAACATTGGTGTACATGTATATTTTCAAATTAGTTTTCTCCAGATACAAGTCCAGGAGTGGGATTGCTGGATCATATGGTAGCTCTATTTTTAGTTTTTAAGGAAACTCCATACTGTTCTCCATAATGGTTGTACCAATTTACATTCACACCAACAGTATAGAATGGTTACCTTTTCTCCACACCCTCTCCAGTATTTACTTTTTCTAGACTTTTTGATGATGACCATTTTGACCAATATGAGGTGTCAAGATTGTGAAGTTTCTAATTCACCTGATAAATTGATGGGAAAAATATCTGCAAGTGCAGTATATGCTTTTCAAAATCCATACAGGCTCACATACTGCTATGCCTTTTAATGGTCAGAAGTGCAAGACACTAATTTGACCTTAACTTTATTTATTGATTGATTGATTAAAAAAATTTTTTTTCATTTCCATTTTTTTGAATTTTATTTTATTTATTTTTTTATACACCAGGTTCTTACTAGTCATAAATTTTATACACATCAGTGTATACATGTCATCCCAATAAGCCAATTCATCACACCACCACCACCACCACCCCCTGCCACTTTCCCCCCTTGGTGTCCATAAATTTGTTCTCTACATCTGTGTCTCAATTTCTGCCCTGCAAACTGGTTCACCTGTACCATTTTTCTAGTTCCACATATATGCATTAATATACGATATTTGTTTTTCTCTTTCTGACTTACTTCACTCTGTATGACAGTCTCTAGATCCAACCACGTCTCTACAAATGAACCAATTTCGTTCCTTTTTAAGGCTGAATAATATTCCATTGTATACATGTACCACATCTTCTTTATCCATTCATCTATCGATGGGCATTTAGGTTGCTTCCGTGTCCTGGCTATTGTAAATAGTGCTACAGTGAACATTGGGGTGCATGTGTCTTTTTGAATTATGGTTTTCTCTGGGTATATGCCCAGTAGTGGGATTGCATGGTCATATGGTAATTCTACTTTTAGCTTTTTAAGGAAATTCCATACTGTTCTCCATAGTGGCTGTATCAATTTACATACCCACCAACAGTGCAAGAGGGTTCCCTTTTCTCCACACCCTCCCCAGCATTTGTTGTTTGTAGATTTTCTGATGATGCCCATTCTAACTGGTGTGAGGTGATACCTCATTGTAGTTTTGATTTGCATTTCTCTAATAATTAGTGATGTGAAGCAGCTTTTCATGTGATTCTTGGCCATCTGTATGTCTTCTTTGGAGAAATGTCTATTTAGGTCTTCTGCCCATTTTTGGATTGGGTTGTTTGTTTTTTTAATATTGAGCTGCATGAGCTGTTTATATATTTTGGAGATTTAATCCTTTGTCCATTGATTCATTTGCAAATATTTTCTCCCAATTTGAGGGTTGCCTTTTCGTCTTGTTTATGGTTTCCTTTGCTGTGCAAAAGCTTTTAAGTTTCATTAGGTCCCATTTGTTTATTTTTGTTTTTATTTCCATTTCTCTAGGAGGTGGATCAAAAAAGATCTTGCTGTGATTTATGTCAAAGAGTGTTCTTACAATGTTTTCCTCTAAGAGATTTATAGTGTCTGGTCTTACATTTAGGTTTCTAATCCATTTTGAGTTTATTTTTGTGTACGGTGTTAGGGAGTGTTCTAATTTCACTCTTTAACATGTAGCTGTCCAGTTTTCTCAGCACCACTTATTGAAGAGACTGTCTTTTCTCCATTGTATATCCTTGCTCCTTTATCATAGATTAGTTGACCATAGGTGCGTGGGTTTATCTCTGGGCTTTCTGTCTTTTTCCATTGATCTATATTTCTGTTTTTGTGCCAGTACCATATTGTCGTGATTACTGTAGCTTGGTAGTATAGTCTGAAGTCAGGGAGTCTGATTCCTCCATCTCTGCTTTTTTCCCTCATTACTGCTTTGGCTATTTGGGGTCTTTTGTGTCTCCATACAAATTTTAAGATTTTTTCTTCTAGTTCTGTGAAAAATATCACAGGTAATTTGATAGGGATTACATTGAATCTGTAGATTGCTTTGGGTAGTATAGTCATTTTCACAGTATTGATTCTTCCAATCCAAGAACATGGTATATCTCTCCATCTGTTGGTATCATCTTTAATTTCTTTCATCAGTGTCTTATAGTTTTCTGCATACAGGGCTTTTGTCTCCCTAGGTAGGTTTATTCCTAGGTATTTTATTCTTTTTGTTGCAATGGTAAATGGGAGTGTTTCCTAATTTCTCTTTCAGATTTTTCATCATCAGTATATAGGAATGAGAGAGATTTCTGTGAATTAATTTTGTATCCTGCTACTTTAACAAATTCATTGACTAGCTCTATTAGTTTTCTGGTAGCATTTTTAGGATTCTCTATGTATAGTATCATGTCATCTGCAAACAGTGACAGTTTTACTTCTTCTTTTCCAATTTGTATTCCTTTTATTTCTTTTTCTTCTCTGATTGCCATGGCTAGGACTTCCAAAACTATGTTGAATAATAGTGGTGAGAGTGGACATCCTGTCTTATTCCTGTTCTTAGAGGAAATGCTTTCAGTTTTTCACCATTGAGTGATGTTTTCTGTGGGCTTGTCGTATATGGCCTTTATTATGTTCAGGTAGGTTCCCTCTAAGCCCACTTTCTGGAGAGTTTTTTATCATAAATGGGTATTGAATTTTGTCAAAAGCTTTTTCTGCATCTATTGAGATGATCATATGGTTTTTATTTGTCAATTTGTTAATATGGTTATCACGTTGATTGATTTGCATGTATTGAAGAATCCTTGCATCCCTGGGATAAATCCCACTTGATCATGGTGTATGATCCTTTTAATGTGTTTTTGGATTCTGTTTGCTAGTATTTTGTTGAGAATTTTTGCATCTATATTCACCAGTGATATTGGTCTGTAATTTTCATTTTTTGTACTATCTTTGTCTGGTTTTTCTATCAGCATGATTGTGGACTCATAAAATGAGTTTGAGAGTTTTCCTTTGTCTGCAATTTTTTGCAGGAGTTTGAGAAGGATGGGTGTTAGCTCTTCTCTAAATATTTGATAGATATCACCTGCGAAGCCATCTGGTCCTGGACTTTTGTTTGTTGAAAGATTTTTAATCACAGTTTCAATTTCATTACTTGTGATTGGTCTGTTCATATTTTCTATCTTTGTGGTTCAGTCTTGGAAGGTTATATCTTTCTAGGAATTTGTCCATTTCTTCCAGGTTGTCCATTTTATTGGCATAGAGTTGCTTGTAGTAGTCTCTTAGGATGCTTTTTATTTCTGCATTTTATTTATTTATGTCTGTTGTAACTTCTCCTTTTTCATTTCTAATTTTATTGATTTGAGTTCTCCCTCTTTTTCTTGATGAGTCTGGCTAAAGTTTTATCAATTCTGTTTGTCTTCGCAAAGAACCAGCTTTAAGTTTGATTGATCTTTGCTATTGTTTTCTTTGTTTCTATTTCATTTTTTTCTGCTCTGATCTTTATGATTTCTTTCCTTCTGCTAACTTTGGGTTTTGTTTGTTCTTCTTTCTCTAATTCCTTTAGGTGTAAGTTTAGATTGTTTATTTGAGATTTTTCTTATTTTTTGAGGTAGACTTGTACAGCTATAAACTTCACTCTTGAACTGCTTTTGTTTCATCTCGTAGGTTTTGGATCATCATGTTTTCATTGTCATTTGTCTCTAGGTATTCTTTGATTTCCTCTTTGATTTCTTCAGTGATCTCTTGGTTATTTAGTAACATATTGTTTAGCCTCCATGTGTTTGTGGTTTTTTTCCCCCTGTAATTCATTTCGAATCTCATAGCATTGTGGCCAGAAAAGATACTTGATATGATTTCAATTTTCTTAAATTTACTGAAGCTTGATTTGTGACCCAAGATGTGACCTATCCTGGAGAATGTTTTCTGCACACTTGAGAAGAAAGTGTAATCTGCTGTTTTTGGATGGATCAATTAAATTAAATTTAAATCAATTAAATCTATCTGGTCTATTGTGTCATTTAAAGCTTCTGTTTCCTTATTTGTTTTAACTTTGGATGATCTGTCCATTGGTGTGAGGGGTTAACGTCCCCCACTATTACTGTGTTACTGTCAATTTCCTCTTTTATGGCTGTTGGCAGTTGCCTTATGTATTGAGGCGCTCCTGTGTTGGGTGCATATATATTAATAATTATTATGTCTTCTTCTTGGGTTGATCCCTTGTTCATTATGTAGTGTTCTTCCTTGTCTCTTGTAACATTCTTTGTTTTAATGTCTATTTTATCTGATATGAGTATTGCTACTCCAGCTTTCTTTTGATTTCCATTTGCATGGAATATCTTTTTCCATCTCTTCACTTTCAGTCTGTATGTGTCCCTTGGTCTGAAGTGGGTCTCTTGTAGACAGTATGTATACAGGTCTTGTTTTTGTATCCATTCAGCAAGCCTGTGTCTTTTGGTTGGAGCATTTAATCCGTTCATCTTTAAGGTAATTATCGATATGTATGCTCCTATGATCATTTTCTTAATTGTTTTGGGTTTGTTTTTGTAGGTCCTTTACTTCTCTTGTGTTTCCCACTTAGAGAATTTCCTTTAGCATTTGTTATAGAGCTGGTTTGGTGGTGCTGAATTCTCTTAGCTTTTGCTTGTTTGTAAAGCTTTTGATTTCTCCATCGAATCTGAATGAGATCCTTGCTGGGTAGAGTAATCTTGGTTGTAGGTTCTTCCCTTTCATCACTTTAAGTATATCATACCACTCCCTTCTGGCTTGTAGAGTTTCTGCTGAGAAATCAGCTTTTAACCTTATGGGAGTTCCCTTGTATATTATTTTTTGTTTTTCCCTTGTTGCTTTCAATAATTTTTCTTTGTCTTTAATTTTTGCCAATTTGATTACTATGTGTCTTGGCATGCTTCTCCTTGGGTTTATCCTGCCTGGGACTCGCTGTGCTTCCTGGACTTGGGTGGCTATTTCCTTTCCCATGTTAGGGAAGTTTTCAACTATAATCTCTTCAAATATTTTCTCTGGTCCTTTCTCTATCTCTTCTCCTTCTGGGACCTCTATGATGCGAATGTTGTTGTGTTTAATGTTGTCCTAGAGGTCTCTTAGGCTGTCTGTATTTCTTTTCATTCTTTTTTCTTTATTCTGTTCCACAGCAGTGAATTCCACCATTCTATCTTCCAGGTCACTTATCCATTCTTCTGTCTCAGTTATTCTGCTGTTGATTCCTTCTAGTGTAGTTTTCATTTCAGTTATTGTATTGTTCATCTCTGTTTGTTTGTTCTTTAATTCTTCTAGGTCTTTGTTAAACATTTCTTGCATCTTCTCGATCTTTGCCTCCATCCTTTTTCTGAGGTCCTGGATCATCTTCACTATCATTATTCTGAATTCTTTTTCTGGAAGGTTGCCTATCTCCACTTCATTTAGTTATTTTTCTGGGGTTTTATCTTGTTCCTTCATCTGGTACCTAGCCCTCTGTCTTTTCATCTTGTCTATCTTTCTGTGAGTGTGATTTTTGTTCCACAGGCTGCAGGATTGTAGCTCGTCTTGCTTTTGCTGTCTGCCCTCTGGTGGATGAGCCTATCTAAGAGGCTTGTGCAAGTTTCCTTAACCTTAACTTTAGTGGAGATGTTTACCACAAGAACTTACTGTATATTTCAAATAAGAGGTATTATTGTAGAAAGGATCAATTGAAGGCTCTAAAAATGCCCTTTGCAGCCAAGATATTAAATCAGATGCTAGATAAATATTGCAAAAAACATTTTTGAAAGGGCCTTCATTTTCTCTGCATTTTAAGGGATCATACCAGAATTATCAGTACCAGTTTCAGGTTCCTTGCTAGGAGATTACATTCTTAAATCCTATGTAAATAATCTTATCAGTGTTTAATATTAATCATAATTCCACTTATGGCATTATATCAGAAAACATGCAAACTAATATACAAACAAGAAAATAAGTTGGCAGAAAGAAACATAAGCAAGCATTTATACTGTAAATGTATTCATTAATTCATCATAATATTTTATATCACAAAAAAATACCCAAATTGGGATTTAAGTTAAAGAAAC
This sequence comes from Delphinus delphis, assembly GCF_949987515.2. Taxonomy (NCBI): domain Eukaryota; kingdom Metazoa; phylum Chordata; class Mammalia; order Artiodactyla; family Delphinidae; genus Delphinus; species Delphinus delphis. Next base: position 52,144,068 of record NC_082684.1, on the reverse strand, counting down.
TATTTCTGTTTTAACATATATAAAATATTAATCATGTAGGGAAATTTTAAAAGTAGAACATATAATAACATATATAGACTAATATGAAATATTGAAAATTCATACCTATAATGTCTCAAAGGACAAGTGTCAAAATGTGAATGCAGATATGTTTATGTATTTTATATTATAATTTCTGTTTATCATTGTCTTTTATCTATTCTGGTCATAAAATATTCAATATTTCTAGAAAAATAAGATATAAACTGCAAACTCTTACACAAATATAATTCATTAATGCTTTAAAGAGTCAAGGCTAAACTATTTTTGTTAAAATATGTCATATTCAAAAATTGTCCAAAGTGCATCTTAAATCAGTTTGTGTTTAATAGGATGTATTAGTACATAATTGCATAGAACAGCTCTAAAAACATTTGAAAAAACACCCCCAAATTTTATTTACTTATCCTAATTATAAAAAGGATTCAACATTTGGTTTTAGTACAACTTGATATATATCCAGTTACCCATTCATTAATTTTCTTTATGCTTACTAACCTCAATATATTCTTTTTTATACTATTAGATAAAAAATTTCACCTATTATTAGAGAGCCTCAAGTGAAGAAATACAACTCAGTCAGAAGAAAGTATAGATAGTGCATGCTATTTATTAAAAAAAAAAGTTTAAAAGCTTTCAATAAAAATTCAATAGAGCATCAGGTTTATCAGTGATTGAATTAAATGCTCAGAACTTTAAGTTCACATTATCTGTAGAAGGGTTCAGCATAGAATATCATTAGATTATCCATCCTTCAGAGAAGGCAACCCAACTTCCAGCATTCTTCTAGTAATGTAGAGAAGCAATTATTCCCAAGTGCTAATGAGGGTTAGCCTTTACTACTTTCAGTACGCTTATAGAAGGAGTTCACTCTCTTGACTATCCTCTCAGTTATATTAGTTATGTGACAGTAATTTGAAAAGACAAAGTGAATATCTTATTAAATTTAACGTAGTGCTGTAATTGTTAAATTGGCTTTATAAAGTGGCCAGATGGCAGGATTTTCTTAAAGTGATAGGCAAATAACTGAAATGACCATAAAAATGAAAGGAAGTGAAGTCACGTATGGTAAAAGGAGTCAGGTTGGGTATGAAGATTCAAGGTCATGTAGTCTTATATGCAAAAGATACAGCTACATTCAATGAAGGCCATACTAAGATGAGTAAAAGTTTAGGTAAAACAATTTAAAAGAGGCTAGATTCAACAGGCTTCAGTAGGTTCAGATCAAGATGTAGCAATGGTTTCTAGTAAGGTTGCTGAATAGTTGAAGAAAATTTTCCCAGGTCACACCGAGTACTAAAAGGACTATACAAATAATAAGAAGGAGGTAGAGTCCTGGGATTAGGGAAATTATCTTCATTTACCCAGAAAATTTCCCCTGAGAGTTAGGAATTGTCAAAGTTGTTTACTCCTGGAAAATACTAAAGTCTGTTTATATACAGTATGGGACTCTGAGGTGATTCCCTCTCTTGAGGTAGTAGAGAAGGCCAAGGCCTAGGCAAAACTTAGGACCTTGGCAGTAATAAAGAAGCAGGAAAGAGATGAAAAATGTTAATTAACCTGAGCAAACTCATAATTTTACTCCAAGAAAAGTACAGCGCTTTCTCTCTGCCCTGCTCTCTTTCTGTTGCCTTACTTTTCTTCCAGAAACCCTTTAAAAATAAGATAGATCTTCATGACTCAGGAATCTGAGCCATCTTAATTATATTCTTTTCCCCATCAATTTATATTGTTTAGAGTTTAGATCATGGGTCAGCAAACATTTTCTGTAAAGCATTAGATTGTAAATATTTTGGATTTAACAGGCCAATAGGGTTAAAACTACTCAACTCTGCACATGTAACATAAAAGCAGCCATGACAGTACGTAAATGAACGGGCATGGCTGTCTTCCAATAAAACTTCCTTTACAGAAATAGGTTACAGGATTTAGTGTAGGAATCATAGTCTGAAGTCCCTTAGTATCATTAGGTATGGACTAAACTGTCATAATAAAGAGATCCCCCAATACAGTAACTTATTCAAGATGCACATTCACTTATCTTCTACATAAATTTCCAGAGTTAAACAGTTTGGGGCTAATCCAGAGCCCATGCCATCCTTAAATCTGAGTCAGTCACAGCCTCCCTCTCACTCTGATCTGGATTTGGCTCCTCCCAGTCCAGTTATTTACAAATTAATCCTTTGTGTGCCTTGCACCTGATATGTGATGATGGAGAAGAAACAGGATATACACCAAAACAGAGAAGTAAAACATAAGTAAAAACAAGAAGCAAAATATAAATAAAAATAAAACAAAAAATCTTCACCTTTAGAAAAGAGAAAGCTTTAAAATAGTTGCCATTAGCTGATAACATACGGAGCAGAACCGTGAGGCCCTTCTGCCATGGATGTAGAGTTAAGTTCCTTTTTGAGATCCGAGTTCCGCTCTCTGGGAGGAACTTTCTTGTTCATTGTCCTTTGTAATCCTAGACTTTCCATCTGGATAAATCTTCCTTTTCTACTATTTCACATATCACATATGAGTTGGACACTATGACCTCCTTTGCCATATTACACATCTCACACTTTTGTGGATTTGCAGCCTGAGGGTATTTTAGAGGTGGAACGATTGGGTTTTACATACCAACTTTCTGATATGGTTGGCAATATAATTCTTTTAAAAGTTCAGAAACTTTCCAGTCTATTTGTTTTCACTTCATTGTTTGTGAATGTAAACACCATAGCTCAAGACTTATTTGAGCATAGATTTTAAGCCAACATTTTCACCATCTCTGTCTTCAAGTCAGCACTACTAAGCACCCAGTTAAAGACAATACTGTGGGGCTACATTTGTCTAAGTAGCTCTGTGTTCAGAAAATCTGTGAACTAATATGTGCCAAATGGGGAAATTGCCCTGAGAAGAACTGAATGTGTTCTGCTCTGGTTCTGTCCTCCTTTTTGAGGGTAGCAGATGGGACTCAGACCTGCCCCCTGGGTTCAGATACAAAAGCTATGCTTAGAGAATGATCAAGCCACCCCACCTGGGCTGGCATGCTTACTTCCTAATGGTTACATGAGAGAGCAATAAATGGCTCTTTTGTTTAAACCACTAAATTTTTAGGTCTATTTTTACAGCCACCTAGCCTCTGCCTTAACAACAGAGACATAGGGTCTATTGTTTTATAATTTCTCAACCAGCCAATTGGTTAATAATCTGTTCACTTAATATAAATAGAACTTCAAACTGTATTAGTAATAATCCAGGGCTAGAGATGCCAAGGGTATAATGTCAGAAATACAGACAAAAAAAGTAGTCTGCTATATTTGCTTATAATGTTTATAGTACAAAAATAATATGCTTCTTTTCCAAATGGCCTTTTTATATGTCACTCTCTCAATTTTCAACAGAATTCTTCTGAAAGCACTGTAATGAGTCAGAAGTTTGTGCAAAATGTAAGTAATTCAATTCTCTTTAAAATAATAGGATGCATATCCATCTACCTCTAATATTCTCTAAAAATTGATTGAAGTCACAAACTATATATACAGGCACAACATGAAAGAAACCTATGTTCAAGTTGTGTACATGTGAATATCAATATCTGTTAAAATCATATCTTATTGGTGATAACCATACTAATATTTACAACTAATTTTGTTGAGTATTTTCTATATGCCATATTCTGTAGTAAATAATTAGAAGATAATTTAGAAAGAGACTAAGTTCAAGCTCACACAGCTAGAAAGAGGCAGAGCTGTGATTTAACTTTTTACCATTTGAGATATGAAAAATTTCAGTTGACTCCATCAAGGTAGTGACAACCACAATGCATAGGACAGTTTTCATCTTAAAAGGATTTATCAAGATTAGTTATTTCTTCATTCAGATCGGATGACTACAAGTTTATTAATATAGCTGATCTAGAATGCAGAATATTTTTTCTCACCAAATTCAGTTATGAAGTTTGTCTGCATATCTCCAATTTTAATTAACAAAAAAAGAAAGAAAGAAAGTTTCTACTAAGCTTTTTCTATATTTAAGATAGTATCCTTTTTATTTCTGATTTTCCTCTTATGATCTTTAGAATTAAATGCTGTATATGAGATCCTGTGCTGATTAAAGCCGCAGTCAATGGTGTTACTTCTCTATATCCTAAATCTTGTTTCCCTGTAGAGACCAGTGAATTACATTACATTTAGCCAAAGAATGTGCTTTAAAAACACCAAGCAACGAGTCTCAGGGTGGTGGTGAGCATGACCTGTAAAGTACACAGGTGTCAGGCTGTGTAACATTAGTATGAGAATGAAAGCAAGTCCACTTCTGAAATTTATCAACTGTAATTGAGAGTAAGTCAGTGGGTGAGCTCCCTGATAGGTGAGACTGATATTCCAAGATAGGTCACAGACCAAGTCCTTCATCTAGTTACCAGGAAAATTGGAGATGAAAGTTGATAACTAGAAAACTGAAAGAAGGAGTTATTTACCTATGGTTTTGAGATTTTTTAAAAAGGAAATTTTACCATGCGTCAGCAAATGATATGTGTCTCTTCATATTCTTTCTCTGTGGAATTTTCAATATAGAGAAAGACTTTGGATCAGGTGTGAGAAATTGGGAAATTGAAAGTATATTCTGTGGCTTAAAGCCAAAGTAGTAGTGAGTTCCATTACAAATGTTCTCCCAGATGACTGAAGGGAAAGGCTGGCTCTTTTCTTGAATTTTGAAGGAGTATTAACTCTTGAGGGTATATATATATATTTTTGTTTGTTTGTTTTTAATTTTTTTTCAAATAACTGTCTCCAACTACCTTCTGTTGAATCCTCCTTTCATTCTGGGAAGGTGTCAAGATATCTTGGCTCCATTTCAGAATTTCTGTCACCTTGTGGTAGTAGAACAGCCTCATTTCAGTAGTTATTTGGTTATTTTCAGAGAAATATTCAGTTATTTTTGTTTTTAAAAGTTTATTCTCAAAACTAAGTTCAAAGTTGTATCTTTGCCCCTACCTGACGGCAGGCTATTTCTCTATCTATGTCTCTCTGAAATAGAAAATGATCTGTTTGCATTTGAGACACTTCCTCCCTTTCTCTTTTCTATGCATGGGCTCCAGTGTGGGGCTCAAGGAGCAGGGAGAAGGGCTAGATCAAACCAAGGTCTTCTGTCATGCCAGTAAAGGCCTCACTCTGATTTAGTCTGTTCTTATTTATCTTTAACTCTTGGCTTAAATGGTGGTCTGTGGTTATGCCTTTGGAATATGCCACCAAGTTGGGCATGCTTTTACTTAGCTCAGTAGCCATCCACAGCTCCTCCCCCTCTGCTAATCATCCCACTAACTACTCTTAACTGTGAAGTCATGGATACAGCTGAAGATAACACTCAACCTTGAGCCTCAGATACAAGGTGAATAACCCACTATTTTCTCCCCAGGCATACAAAAACCACTTCCCTTTCTAGCACTCTGGCACAGAGTGCTTCAGAATTCACTGCACCACAGGTGGACACTACTCTTTAATTAAAAAATACACTGTTTTTCCCCACGGTAGAGAAGAATTAATAAGTATCAAAACCATAATGCCAACCTCTCAGAATATTCTCAGGAACAATCTCTACACCCTCCGCTCTTATCTGGATGCCAGAGGGGTCAGTAGTGTCTGAGTGAGTGTCAAGCTGGAGAACAAGATGCCAATGACACTTTTTGCAAGTACACTTAGTCTTTGTAAGTGATTCTGGGGGGTCACTTGGCTTTAAGCCTCTCATGCATGGACCTTCTACTCCCTAAGAGGCTGATAACTTTCTCAGCCATCTACTTGTGCTAGCTTGAGGGCAGAGGCAGAAGCAAGGAGCTGAGTTATTAATTCTCTCAATTAACTTTGAGGAAAATTGGATAATCTCACCTACTTATGGTGTTTTCACCTTAGACTGTTGGGTACTTAGTAATTTTGTCCTCAGCTTTGGGCTATGGCATCAGTTCTAGGACAACAGGAGAAATCCCATTTAATATTCCTGAAGACCTCATTAGCCACTTTGAGACATAATCTTGATATGACTTACTCATTCTACTAGCTATTATAGATGGCCAGAGGAAATACATATTTATTCACTCCTACTTATGCCACAAAAGGAAAATCCTCTTGTTCTTCTACAGAGAATGCAGAACTCATTTTAATTAGGAGGGAGTACAGACCTCTGCTCTTCAAATGTAACTAATGGAAGAGGAGGGTAGCAGTACAAATCACTTTAGTGAGCACAAAAGGAAAGTGCCATTCTGTTGACAGCTGAGAGAGACGAAATTCTTAAAATCAAGTCATCAAATGTCAACACTGGAAGGTACCTTAGAGATCACATAAGTCAAGTCTGTGTGAAGGGAGGATGTGCTAAATCTTCCTCAGCTATTTTGAAAAACTAAGAACTAGCAGCCATATTTTCTGACAACAAATGATTTCCACAGAAATTCTAAATTTGTTTTGTCAAACAGTTGGGACACAGAGAGATAGGGCCATGCACGTTTCACTGGAATAACACACTCATAGCTATGATAATAAAAATACTCATGCATATGCTGGCATCAATATCGAATACCATGAAGTTAGAAGAATTCCTTTTAGTGCCTCTGCCAGTCTGTCTTCTAAGTGGCATTTCAGGTTTATTGATGGAGCCTCATCAAATCATCTGAAAGTATGTATCATGTATTTCAGATGCAAAACAATATGAGATTTTCATTTGCTAAGTATGCATGACCATACTACTCATCCTTACTAAGCCCAAAGAGCCAAAGATATTAAAAGACTGTCAGTGGGAGAAAACAGCTGCATAATTGGAAATACTACCCAGCACCAGAAAAGCTTCAAATGACATAGATAGGGTAGAAGGGAATGTACAGTCTTTGTAAAATGAAGGCATATGTTAATTTTTCTTAAAGCATGAATTTAAAATCATCCTATTAAAGGCTTTGGCATAACTTAGATTTATTTACTTTCTCTTCTTATCCTTCATGTCATTCCCATAAGGAATAAACCTCACCCAGAATTAGTATCGTATATTTAGGGACTTGGAAATAATAATTTAGTCATATAGCCTGTCAGGAAAAATGGCTAACTTTAAGATGACACCTTTTATATTGGTTGTAGTCTGCTTCAAATAATAAAAACTGTGCTTATGAGCTGACATTTCTATCGTCCTGAAGAGGTTCTCTAATTAGCCATCTGAAAATAGTGGTGCACAGGTAGCCTGTGAGCAAACACAAGTCACCATCCACACCGGCCCTCCCGGGAGCCTGTGCAGCCCACCACTGCCAGGGTCCCGCAATCCAGGGACAACTTCCCCGGGAGAACGCACTGCGCGCCTTAGGCTGGTGCAATGTCACGCTGTCCTCTGCAACCACAGGCTCGCCCCGCATCCGTACCCCTCCCTCCCCCCGGCCTGAGTGAGCCAGAGCCCCTGAATCAGCTGCTCCTTTAACCCCGTCCTGTCTGAGCAAAGAACAGATGCCCTCAGGCGACCTACACGCAGAGCCGGGGCCAGATCCAAAGCTGAACCCCGGGAGCTGTGCGAACAAAGAAGAGAAAGGGAATGTCTTCTAGCAGCTTCAGAAGCAGTGGATTAAAGCTCCACAATCAACTTGATGTACCCTGCATCTGTGGAATACCTGAATAGACAACGTATCACCCCAAATTGAGGAGGTGGACTTTGGGAGCAAGATATATTATTTTTTCCCCTTTTTGTCTTTTTGTGAGTGTGCATGTGTATGCTTCCATATGAGATTTTGTCTGTACAGCTTTGCTTTCACAATTTGTCCTAGGATTCTGTCCATCCTTTCTTTTTTTCTTTTTCTTTACTTTTAATTTTTTTTCATAATAATTAGTTTTTAATAGCTTTATTTTATTTTATCCTACTTTATTTGATTTGATTTTATCCCCTTCCTTCTCCCTCCCTCCCTCCCTCATCCCTCCCTCCCTCTTTCTTTCTTTCTTTCTTTCTTTCTTTCTTTCTTTCTTTCTTTCTTTCTTTCTTTTTCTTTCTTTCTTTCTCTTTCTTTCTTTCTACTTTTTCTCCCTTTTATTCTGAGCCGTGTGGATGAAAGTCTGTTGGTGCTCTAGCAAGGAGTCAGTGCTGTGCCTCTGAGGTGGGAGAGCCAACATCAGGACACTGGCCCACAAGAGATCTCCCAGCTCCACTTAATATCAAATGGCGAAAATCTCTGAGAGATCTCCATCTCAACATCAAGACCTAGCTTCACTCAACAACCAGCAAGCTACAGTGCTGGACACCCTATGTCAAACAACTAGCAAGACAGGAACACAGCCCCATCCATTAGCAGAGAGGCTGCCTAAAATCATAATAAGACCACAGACACTCCAAAACACACCACCAGACGTGAACCTGCCCACCAGAAAGACAATACCCAACCTCATCCACCAGAACACAGGCAGTAGTCCCCTCCACCAGGAAGCCTACACAACCCACTGAACAAACCATAGCCACTGGGGACAGACACCAAAAACAACGGGAACTACAAACCTGCAGCCGGTGAAAAGGAGACCCCAAACACAGTAAGATAAGCAAAATGAGAAGATAGAAAAACACACAGCAGATGAAGGAGCAAGATAAAAACCCACCAAACCTAAGAAATGAAGAGGAAATAGGCAGCCTACCTAAAAAGAACTCAGAATAATGATAGTAAAGATGATCCAAAATCTTGCAAATAGAATAGAGAAAATACAAGAAACGTTTAACAAGGACCTAGAAGAACTAAAACCAAACAAACAATGATGAACAAGACAATAAATGAAATTAATATGCTAGAAGGGATCAATAGCAGAATGACTGAGGCAGAAGAATGGCTAAGTGACCTGGAAGATAAAATAGTGGAAATAACTACTGCAGAGCAGAATAAAGAGAAAAGAATGAAAAGAACTGAGGACAGTCTCAGAGACCTCTGGGACAACATTAAATGCACCAACATTCGAATTATAGGGTGGCCAGGAGAAGAAGAGAAAAAGAAAGGGACTGAGAAAATATTTGAAGAGATTATAGTTGAAAACTTCCCTAATTTGGGAAAGGAAATAGTTAATCAAGTCCAGGAAGCACAGAGAGTCCCATACAGGATAAATCCAAGGAGAAACATGCCAACACACATATTAATCAAACTATCAAAAATTAAATACAAAGAAAACATATTAAAAGCAGCAAGGGAAAAACAACAAATAACACACAAGGGAATGCCCATAAGGTTAACAGCTGATCTTTCAGAAGATACTCTGCAAGCCAGAAAGGAGTGGCAGGACATATTTAAAGTGATGAAGGAGAAAACCTACAACCAAGATTACTCTACCCAGCAAGGATCTCGTTCAGATTTGATGGAGAAATGAAAACCTTTACAGAAAAGCAAAAGCTGAGAGAGTTCAGCACTACCAAACCAGCTTTACAACAAATGCTAAAGGAACTTCTCTAGGCAAGAAACACAACAGAAGGAAAAGACCTACGATAAAAAACCCAGAACAATTAAGAAAATGGGAATAGGAACATACATATCGATAATTACCTTAAATATAAATGGATTAAATGCTCCCACCAAAAGACACAGACTGGCTGAATGGATACAAAAACAAGACCCATATATATGCTATCTATAAGAGACTCACTTCAGACCTAGGGACACATACAGACTGAAAGTGAGGGGATGGAGAAAGATATTCTATGTAAATGGAAACCAAAAAAACCTGGAGTAGCAATTCTCATATCAGACAAAATAGACTTTAAAATAAAGACTATTACAAGAAACAAAGAAGGACACTACATAATGATCAAGGGATCGATCCAAGAAGATATAACAATTGTAAATATCTATGCACCCAACATAGGAGCACCTCAATACATAAGGCAAATACTAACAGCCATAAAAGGGGAAATTGACAGTAACACAATCATAGTAGGGGACTTTAACACCCCATTTTCACCAATGGACAGATCATCCAAAATGAAAATAAATAAGGAAACACAAGCTTTAAATGATACATTAAACAAGTTGGACTTAATTGATATTTATAGGACATTGCATCCCAAAACAACAGAATACACATTTTTCTCAAGTGCTCGTGGAACATATCTTGGGTCACAAATCAAGCCTTGGTAAATTTAAGCAAATTGACATCATATCACGTATCTCTTCTGACCACAATGGTATGAGACTAAATATCAGTACAGGAGAAGATCTGTAAAATATACAAACACAGGGAGGCCAAACAATACAATACTTAATAACGAAATGATCAATGAAGAAATCAAAGAGGAAATCAAAAAATACCTAGAAACAAATGAAAATGAAAACACGATGACCCAAAACCTATGGGATGCAGCAAAAGCAGTTCTAAGAGGGACGTTTATAGCAATACAAGCCCACCTTAAGAAACAGGAAACGCCTGGAATAAACAACCTAACCTTGCACATAAAGCAATTAGAGAAAGAAGAACAAAAATACCCCAAAGTTAGCAGAAGGAAAGAAATCATAAAGCTCAGATCAGAACTAAATGAAAAAAGAAATGAAGGAAATGATAGCAAAGATCAATAAAACTAAAAGTTGGTTCTTTAAGAAGATAAAAAAAATTGATAAACCACTGGCCATACTCATCAAGAATAAAAGAGAGAAGACTCAAATCAATAGAATTAGAAATGAAAAAGGAGATCTAACAAATGACACTGCAAAATTACAAAGGATAATGAGAAATTACTACAAGAAGCTCTATGCCAATAAAATGGACAACCTGGAAGAAATGGACAAATTCTTACAAATGCACAACCTGCCAAGACTGAATCAGGAAGAAATAGAAAATATGAACAGACCAATCACAAGCACTGAAATTGAAACTGTGATTAAAAATCTTCCAACAAACAAAAGCCTAGGACCAGATGGCTTCACAAGCGAATTCTATCAAACATTTAGAGAAGAGCTAACACCTATCCTTCTCAATCTCTTCCAAAATGTAGCAGATGGAGGAACACTCCCAAACTCATTCTATGAGGCCACCATCACCCTGATACCAAAACCAGACAGAGATGTCACAAAGAAAGAAAACTACAGGCCAATATCACTGATGAACATAGATGCAAAAATCCTTAACAAAATACTAGCAAACAGAATCCAACAGCACATTAAAAGGATCATATACCGTGATCAAGTGGGGTTTATTCCAGGAATGCAAGGATTCTTCAATATATGCAAATCAATCAACGTGATACACCATATTAACAAATTGAAGGAGAAAAACCATATGATCATCTCAATAGATGCAGAGAAAGCTTTTGACAAAATTCAACACCAATTGATGATAAAAACCCTGCAAAAAGTAAGCATAGAGGAAACTTTCCTCAACATAATAAAGGCTGTATTTGATGAACCCACAGCCAACATCATCCTCAATGGTGAAAAACTGAAAGCATTTCCACTAAGATCACGAGCAAGACAAGGTTGCCCACTCTCACCACTCTTATTCAACATAGTTTTGGAAGTTTTAGCCACAGCAATCAGAGAAGAAAAAGAAATAAAAGGAATCCAAATTGTAAAAGAAGAAGTAAAACTGTCACTTTGCAGATGATATGACACTATACATAGAGAATCCTAAAGATGCTACCAGAAAACTAATAGGGCTAGTCAATGAATTTGATAAAGTAGCAGGATACAAAATTAATGCACAGAAATCCTTGGCATTCCTATACACTAATAATGAAAAACTGAAAGTGAAATTAAGAAAACACTCCCATTTACCATTGCAACAAAAAGAATAAAATACCTAGGAATAAACCTACCTAAGTAGACAAAACACCTGTATGCAGAAAATTTTAAGAAACTGATGAAAGAAATTAAAGATGATACGAATAGATGGAGAAATATACCATCTTCTTGGATGGGAAGAATCAACATTGTGAAAATGACTCTACTACCCAAAGCAATCTACAGATTCAATGCAATCCCTACCAAACTACCGCTGGCATTTTTCACAGAACTAGAACCAAAATTTTCACAATTTGTATGGAAACACAAAAGACCCCGAATAGCCAAAGCAATCTTGAGAACAAAAAATGGAACTGGAGGAATCAGGGTCCCTGACTTCAGACTATACTACCAAGCTACAGTAATCAAGACAGTATGGTACTGGCACAAAAACAGAAAGGTAGATCAATGGAACAGGATAGAAAGCCCAGAGATAAACCCACGCACATATTGACACCTTATCTTTGATAAAGGAGGCAAGAATATACAGTGGAGAAAGGACAGCCTCTTCAATAAGTGGTTCTGGGAAAACTGGACAGGTACATGTACAAGTATGAAATTAGAACACTCCCTAACACCATACACAAAAATGAACTCAGAATGGATTAAAGACCTAAATGTGAAGCCAGACACTATCAAACTCTTAGAGGAAATCATAGGCAGAGCACTCTATGACATAAATCACAGCAAGATCCTTTTTGACCCACCTCCTAGAGAAATGGAAATAAAAACAAAAATAACCAAATGGGACCTAATGAAACTTCAAAGCTTTTGCACAGCAGAGGAAACCATAAACAAGACAAAAAGATAACCCTCAGAATGGGAGAAAATATTTGCAAATGAAGCAACTGACAAAGGATTAATCTCTAAAATTTATAAGCAGCTCATGCAGCTCAATAATAAAAAAACAAACAACCCAATCCAAAAATGGGCAGAAGACCTAAACAGACATTTCTCCAAAGAAGATTTACAGGTTGCCAACAAGCACATGAAAGAATGCTCAACATCATTAATCATTAGAGAAATGCAAATCAAAACTACAATGAGATATCATCTCACACTGGGCAGAATGGCCATAATCAAAAAATCTAGAAACAATAAATGCTGGAGAGGGTGTGGAGAAAAGGGAACACTCTTGCTCTGTTAGTGGGAATGCAAATTGATACAGCCACTATGGAGAACAGTATGGAGTTTCCTTAAAAAACTAAAAATAGAATTACCATACGACCCAGCAATCTCACTACTGAGCATATACCCTGAGAAACTGTAATTTTAAAAGAGTCAGGTACCAAAATGTTCATTGCAGCTCTATTTACAATAGCCAGGACATCGAAGCAACCTAAGTGCCCATCCACAGATGAATGGATAAAGAAAATATGGCACATATATACAATGGAGTATTAGCCATAAAAAGAAAAAAATTGAGTTATTTGTAGTGAGGTTGATGGATGTAGAGTCTGTCATACAAAGTGAAGTAAGTCTGGAAGAGGAAAATAAATACTGTATGATAACACATATATATGGAATCTAAGAAAAAAAATGTCTAGAAGGACCTAGGTGTTAGAAGGGAAGAAAGACACAGACCTACTAGAGAATGGATTTGCGGATATGGGGAAGGGGAAGGGTAAGCTGTGGCAAAGTGAGAGAGTGACATGGACATATGTACACTGATAAAGGTAAAATAGCTAGTGGGAAGCAGCCACATAGCACAGGGAGATCAGCTCGTTGGTTTGTGACTACCTAGGGGTTGGGATATGGAGGGTGGGAGGGAGGGAGACGCAAGGGGGAAGAGATATGGGAACATATGTACATGTATAACTGATTCACTTTGTTATAAAGCAGCAACTAACACACCATTGTAAAGCAATTATACTCCAATAAAGATGTTAAAAAATAAATAAATAAAACCTGTGCAGTTATGCAATTATAGTTATTTTTAATTGCTTTATTCCTAATGAGGAAGCTTTTTGGGTTAACTTGCTACATTTGTAGTGGGTGAAAAAAACATCTTGATAAAAATAATGTTCTCAAATATTTGCCTGTATCCCCAAGTAAGTAAGGGAACATTTTTTTCTTTCTTTTTATCTTGTTAACCAAAGGTAGTCTGCAACCTTCACTTGGCTACTGAATAAAATTATCTGAAAATAAAAACTGCTCAGTCATTTTCACAACGAGGGTAAAATCACTGGGAGAGTTTTGTATGACTGAATCATTGGCAGAGAATGGGCAGGAGGCCACACATATTTCGGGTGGAATAGAATAGGCAGTTAGTCAGCCCAGTGCAATAATATTGTGTATAACTCTTTTGTCCAAAAATGGTGCAGTCAAGTCCCATTTACATGTACGAAAAAATTACTGAAACTACATATAGATTCAAGTAGCCTTCCAAGTGACTTCTGGTTATCTTTGACAGTCCCTGAATTTATACCTCAGTAACAAATCCACTTAAATTCTTCTGACCAGCCCTCCTCTTCAAACTATCAGTTTTCTGATGCTCCTTCCAATGTCCTCTGTGAGAATGCCTACTTGAATGCCAGGGGGGAAGTCTCCCAATTATCCTAAGACCACCACTACCATGAATGCCAAGGGGTGGTAAGTTTTGCACAAACGTAGGAGAATGGGTCTCTTCCCAATTTTGTCACTTTAACTATAAATTAATTTACTTTTGTCACATTTACTTTAGGTTCTTTATAAATTAGGTCTAGAAGGATCACTCCTGTGCAGTTGGTTGTGAATTAGGATTCTTCAGAGAAACAGAACCAATAGGAGATTCCTATATATCTGTCTATCTATCTGTCTGTCTGTCTGTCTATCTATCTATCTATCTATCTATCTATCTATCTATCTATCTATCTATCTCTCTCTCTCTCTCTCTCTCTCTCTCTCTCTATACATGTTGATTATAAGGAATTTGCTCACACAATTATGGAAGTTGAGAAGTACCAAGATCTGCAGTTCAAGTCCTGAGAACCAGGAAAGAGGATGGTGTCAGTTACAGTCTGAGTCCAAAGGCAGGAGAGGAACAATGTCCCAGCTTTAAGACCTTCAGGCAGAGAGTACTAATTCTCCCTTGCTCAGCCCTTTTTTCTATTCAGGCCTTCTATGGTTTGGATGAGGCCCACCCACACTGGGGAGGGCAATATGCTTGACTCAGTTTACAGATTCAAATGTTAAGATCATCCAGAAAAATTCTCATAGACCCATCCAGAATAATGTTTAACCAAACATCTGGGCACCATGTAACCCAATAAAGTTGACCCATAAAATTAACTAATACTCCTTCCTTGAGTTGCTGGCCTGCTTCTTACATCATGTTTGCAACTTCTCAGACCTCAACCTCCCACAATTCTATAAAAATAAGAAACTTCTAGACCCAAAGAAATCTTCATGCTTTTATTAGGTGGAGAATTATTTTTCTTTCCTAAAGAATCTCTTACTAAAAGGACACAATTCTGCTTATAACTATGTGACCACATTCTACAGAGGCATTTCTGCTCTAGAAGACTTCCCAAACCTAAATCTTTAATCTCTAAAAGACCCAAAGTTGATTTTCCCAGAAGTAAAGGAACTGTACCCAAAGGTATAATAATGCCTTATCTCTTTGGAGTGAGTTTGAAATGGCAGTCTTTACCTCTTGGAGACTACATATTCTTAGACTCAGAAGTTGAGTATCAAGACTGAAGAACTTCACTTAAATAGAGTTTCTTGAAGAATAAATCCCAACCTCCCCTCCCACACCCATGGAATGTCCTAGGAGTGGAAATTAAGCCCTAAAACAAATGTAGGGGAAAATTTATTTCCCTCCTAAAAAATTGATGCAGAGATTCATGATATTATCCTCCTAAAACACCTTCAGATTATGACTTCCATGTATATGACAATTTTATTTTGAGTTCCATGGTATCCTGAAGTACATACATAAATTTTTTTTAAAATAGAATGAAATATTGATAATTAATAACATGAAACATAATAGGATTTGCTTTTCCCTGGTAGTATCTCCTGTCTTTGCTAATCAAGTCCAGATGCAAAACTAAAATCCTATCTTTATTTCCAGGCAGTTCATTTCTTAGGTTATTTGTCAATGTCTTGTTGTCTCCTCCATGTTTCAATTTTAAATTAAGGTATCCTTCCGTAGGTGACTATTCTTACAGAATCTTCTTTATATGATCACAGATACAAACCAATCCAATACTGATTAAAACATAATAAATCTGTTCAGAATCCTATTAAAAAAAGATGTTACATTTGCCAAACTATTTTCTTAAACTTTGGAAAAATGTATATAATAAAAGCATCTAAAGTCATTTACTTTAGGTTCTTCATTTTGTAAATTGGAAAACTGTTGTATAGGGAGGCTAAGAGCCATGCCCAAGCAACCCAGCAACTGGAGAACTGTGAATAAACCCCAAGAGTTCCCTTTCCCAGTGCCATAGTTTTTCCTATGAAATATCATGTTTGAGTATCCAGATGTTATGAAAAATGCTAAGTTAAAAGTGTTAAATAAATGTGATGCAGATAGGAATGCAAGAGATGAAAGCATCTCTTTCACTAATTTTTAAAAATATATAGGGAATTCCCTGGTGGTCCAGTGCTTAGGACTCTGTACTTTCACTGTCGAGGGCCCGAGTTCAATCCCTAGTAGGGGAACTAAGATCCCGCAAGCCATGTGGCATGGCCAAAAAATATTTTTTAATATATAAAAAGAATATAAAAAGACTAAGCCCTTCCTCATTTTGAATACAGAAACAATTTAGTTTCAAATATTTCTTAAGCATAACTAAAATATTTTTAAAACATGATTTTCATCATTGTGACAGCATAACTAGATTAAACTCTAGCAGTTACTATAAATATGCTGATATAAATTTATTCTTATAGTATAACCAATAAATTAGTAAAGCAAAAAGAAAAAGGATTATTCAATAATATATGTTTAGATTTCTATTAAAAACTTCAATCCCTTACATACGTATCGGTTTCATATACTGCAATTAACTGCAAATGCAGGCATATAAAGAAAGGGATGTGCTCTAGGGAATAAGAAATAGGACCTTTGTTTATTTTTAATAGCTGGAAAATTGACAAATGGAATTATTTTCCATTCATAGGATCACTCTGGAACAAAAGTGAATAAACCCAAGACAAAATAAATCTGTTGCACTAATGAACTAAAATTTTCAACAGATCTGTGGAAAACACCAAGTTGATGGGAGCTAGTTAACACACACACAATGAAGGAGAAATGACCTAGGCTAGATTATGGTAGGAAAAGATTGCGGAGGAAGTGAGGACCAGTTTGCCAGACAGAACTTGAAGGATCTAGCGTACACATATGCACACACAACCACATATACTCACACACACACACACACACACACACACACTTTAGAGAATATCATCTAAGACTGTAACCCAATTCATTATTTCTTTATATTTTTATTCTTTGTGCCTAGTCTCTTTTCATTATTAATTCCCACCCAGTATTGGACTTCCTATTTTGATTCATCTACCTAGAATCTAAAAATATACAAGGAAGCAAATATAATATTCATGGGAAAAAATCATTCATTTTCGAAATACTTGCATATCTGCAGATGCTTCTTTGTTCACACATGAACTACATTGTGGCTTCCTTACTAGCCCACGCTTTTTAAATACTAGAGGTTATTCCATTTTCTTCCAGCATTTAATGTTATACAATATATCAGTCTTCAATCAGCTTGACTTTTATTCTTTTCTGGGTAAGATATTTTGTTTGGTGACTGTGTATGTTCATTTTTCTTTGCATTAGTGAAGGATTATTGGATTATGTCTTTGTTTTTGAAAGTTAAATATGTGTGTAAGCATAGATCTCTTTTTATAAAATTGTAACATTATGTACTGGTTTCAGACGTGATTCTTTTTTAATGTATAAGGAAAGCTTTGTCATATCAAGTCTTAAATCATTTCATTTGTTTGATTCTCTCTTCCTGAGACATCAAATATTCTAGGTTTTAAAATATACAATTTGTCTTCATATATTACTTCTTTTCCCATAAATTAAAGCTTTTTTTCTCTTTGCTGGGAGTATTTATCAAGTTTGTCCTCTGCTTATATATTTTATTTTCTGCTGTATCAAGTATTTTATCTATTTTTTCATAAGGTAGGCTATATTCATCTTGACATCTTACACTCACAATGTGCTTCCATTTTTTGGTAAAAACACTGTTTTCTTATATCTTATTCAGAAGCAGAGGTTATGGTTTTTCACTATCATTGTTTCTTAGACCACCTGATATCAGTACAAAAGAAAGACCAAGCAGTTTGCTCTTCAAATATCATTGAAGATTATCTGATAAAAAAGGAAACAGAACCATCATTTAAAAGCCCTAATAAAGAGGTAAGAAGTTGGTTATAAGGGGGAGAAGGAGGACACAGCAGGAGATGAAAAAATGGTAGATAGAAAGTTTCTAGCTCTGTCACCTTCCATATACAGAAATAAAAAGGGAAGTAGGTGATAGACTTTTTAATGGGCTCAAAGTCACCCTCCTCCGTTCCCTCCCCAACACACACTTACCTTCTAGGTCACAGAACTTTATCATATTCAACTTAAAAGACTTAAGCTGCAGTTTAGAGTTTCTTCCAACTCTTTCCTTAATCTTGCAGTTTCCTTTCCCAGCATAGAGAATTCATATAAGTCATGGTAAGAAATTGGGAGATGTCCTAAGTACTTATTCTCATGTTATCATATGGAATTTGCTTCTTTAAATAAAAATGATGAACGGGTTTATTTATTTATTTTTTTGGAGGTGGTGGGGAGTCACAGAAAAAGTGTGCTAGCAGTTCAAATTTAGGTGTCTCAAAATACTGTAGTGCAATTTACATGAGTGCAGCAAAGTTTGTGTTAATCTTTCTTTATATATGGGCTATTTGCTATCATGACTGTGTGAATACAATGAGCAATCAGCTTCTGTGATGGTGGGCTGCTTATGAGATGACTCATTCGTAAATACTGCAAGCAATTGTTAGAACATTGGCAAAGTCACATCGGCCCTTCTTGCCAGTCAAATCTATAAATATCTCTGGCATTCTGGAGAATGAGTCTCCTGAACATACCACTGTGGAATGTTGACAGAAAATCCAGATTGCTACCCAAACTGTATGGAATACAAATGAAGGATATTCTATCTGGTCATGTTGGAAAAGAAAAGAGCACGTAGTATAATGAATATCAGTGAATCAAAAGATTGCAAACATAAAGCAATTTGAATTAGTTTAATGCCAAATCAAATTGTAGCAACACAAAATGCAGTGAGACAAGCATGTTTAATTAGAAAATTAATGTCATGAATTTGAGGCTGGAGGCAACAAACATATTACTTGAGAATTCTTAGATTCCATTGCTGATATGTGGGTGGCCTGGCAATTCATATTCATACGGGCATATGAATTTATATTCTCAATATTTACTACTGTCACTGCTTATTTCCTATTTAATTTCTGTTTAAAAAAACATAGATTTGGGTGATATTAGTGCTATTCCATTTGTAAAGATGTACTACAAATTTACTCATTCCAATATATAATTTCTTTATGTATAAAAATGCAGTTGTATAGATTTGAGGGTTTTGCACTATTCCTGGCTTTGTGAAGGCATTGCTCTATGCAGTGTTCAGGCGTTATGCTTCAATAACTGTATCGGTCAGGATTCTGTAGAGAAACATAACCAATAGGCTATATATAGATATAGAGAGATTTATCATGCGGGATTTGTTTGCCTGATTGTGGAGGTGCGAAAGTCCCAAGATCTGTTGTCTGCAAGTTGGAGGCCCAGGAAAGCTGGTGGTGTAGTTCCAGTCTAAACTAAAGGCATGAGAAGAACCAGGAGGCTGATGGTGTTAAGTCCCAGTCTGAGTCCAAAGACCTGAGAATCGGGAGACCATTGTCCAAGAATAGGAGAAGATGAATGTCCCAGCTAAAGCAGAGAGAGCAAATTTACCCTTCCTCTGCCTTTTGTTCTATTCTCAGGACCTCAAAGATTAGATGGTACCCACCCGTATTGGTGAGGGTAATCTTTATACAGTCTACCATTTCAAATGCTAATCTCTCCCCAAAAACCCCTCATAAACACACCCAGAAATAATGTTTTACCAGCTACCTGAGCATACCTTAGCCCAGTCAGGTTGATACATAAAATTAAGCAGCACAATAACTGAGGAGCTAAAGTGTGTCACTTTGTTACTTACACCAAAACACATTGTTTCTTCTTTATCCTTATTTTAAAGTGTCTGACTCTCTTATCTAGCAGTGCAGGTAGAAGAAGGAGGGAGAAGAGGAAAAGCAATAGAAATAATATTGGCAATATCTTACATTAATTGACCACTTACTAGGTGTCAGAGCACATGCTGGATCCTATATACAGACTACCTTCTTTAATCTTCAAAAACCTTACTATTTTAGAACACTTGAGTTAAGTTTTAGAGATATCAATTAGCCCTGAATCCAGAGTTTTGTTTTTAGCCACTCTGATATCCTAATGGGTAGACACTCCATACTGAGAGAATCACTTGAACTACATAACCACATTTTGGTGTTGTCTAATATTAAATTAGTTTGTCCATTCATTTAACATATATTAAATTTCATCCATGTGCTAGAACCAATGGTTACAGTGAAACAAATAACATGATGTCTATCTTCATGGCACTTAAAGGCCATTATATTTAATTTCAAATTATTCATTCATTTGTTTATCTTCCTTTTGCCATATTTACTAATTTATTCAAGAAATATATTATTGGGCATCTTTCACGTTTCAAGTACTGTGCTAGAGAAATAAAATATAAGACAATGTCCCTTTGCTCAAGAATTTCAAAGTCCAATGATACAGATAGACAAATAAACTGACAATTATTTAAAAAAACAAAGCAATGTGTGCCATGGTGAGGGATGCAAAGGCTATTATATTAGAAGGAGTCCTTATAGGGCTCAGAGAAGGCTGCTCAAAAAAAAAAAAAAAGAGATGAGAGTTGAGGCTTGAATGATGATTAGGAATTAGTCACACAAATCTGGGAGAAGTGAGAACTGGTAGGATGTTTCAGGCAGAATAAATAATATATGCAGATATATAGAGACAGGGAGAGAGGTGTCGTTAGAATGATACAGCTTGAAGTAGGACTTGTGAGGGAGAGAGGTTCAAGTCTTGAAGAGATTTTTGTACCACAATAAGGAATTTGTCCTTGGAATGACAGGGACCATTGATTTATATTACTAAAGGGACAGATATGATCAGCTCTGCATCATTGAAGTCACTGAGGTGGTTGGATTATATTCAAGGAATGAGGTGTGTGTTGGGAGCAGACTGGAGTTCTAGAGACAGGGAAGGGATCTATTGCAATTAGACTGAGTGAAAGAGGGCAAGATTTTAAAGACACTTCAATTAATTTATTGTTCATGCCATTTCACCAGGCATAGGACAGATATGGAGAAATCATCTGACATGGAAATAAATCAAGCAAATGTTTAAACTGCATCTGGCAATGCTGATTACATTTATCCAGTTGAATATGTATGTGTGTAAAATTCCCCTATTGTTTTTGGCTTTAAAAACCAAAACCATTAGATCAATCATTTATTTTATTAAGGCATCTTTAATTCAGTAAATTGTACCTTGCTGATTTTTTTTGGAATTGGGGGAAAACAAAACAAAACTTTTTCAAAATAATTCTAAAATATGTGAAGGTAAATTTATAATAGCTGAGGCATTGTGTTGAGTTAAACTAACAGAGGACAGTTTGTAGACCAGTTTGGAATATGTTGAAATATCACATCTTATTTGAAAAGATTTATGGAAAAATCACATATTTACCATAACTTTATGAAATCATTACATTATTCTGTTGCATTTAACAATTTTATTTCTATAACTTTCTTTATATAAAAATGAGCAACTCTGGGGCTTCCCTGGTGGCGCAGTGGTTGAGAGTCTGCCTGCCGATGCAGGGGACACGGGTTCGTGCCCTGGTCCGGGAAGATCCCACATGCCACGGAGCGGCTGGGCCCGTGAGCCATGGTCGCTGGGCCTGCGCATCCGGAGCCTGTGCTCCGCAATGGGAGAGGCCACAGCAGTGAGAGGCCCGCGTACCACAAAAAAAAAAAAAAAAAAAAAAAAGAGCAACTCTTATTAGGACCTAATTGTTTTGGCAGATATCAGATATGTACATGATCAAATCTCTGCCTCATCATTAATTGGGAATTCAGTCTATGACAGCCCTGTGGTAAACAAATAAGCAAAGTCTTTCCCTCATGGAGCTCACATGTAGAGTTGAAATCAGACAATAAACAAATAAGAAAATATATCTCTGACAAGAACTAGTGCTATTTAGAAAATCAAGCAAGTTTATATTTAGTGAGTGGTCAGGTTTGAGGGAATTTTAGATAAAGCATTCAGGAAGCCTGCTTGGAGGAAGTTCTATTGAAGCTAGGAAGTGAATGACAGAGAGGTAATCATCCCTCGATCTGAAGAACATTCCAGGTGGAGAGAATGGTCATGGCCCTTTTTTTTCTTTTTTTTTTAACATCTTTATTGGAGTATAATTGCTTTACAATGGTGTGTTAGTTTCTGTTTTATAACAAAGTGAATCAGTTATACATATACATATATCACCATATCTCTTCCCTCTTGTGTCTCCCTCCCTCCCACACTCCCTATCCCACCCCTCTAGGTGGTCACAAAGCACCGAACTGACCTCCCTGTGCTCTGCGACTCCTTCCCACTAGCTATCTATTTTACATTTGGTAGTGTATATATGTCCATGCCACTCTCCTAGTTTGTCCCAGCTTACCCTTCCCCTCCCCATATCCTCAAGTCCATTCTCTAGTAAGTCTGCGTCTTTATTCCCATCTTACCCCGGGTTCTTCATGACCCTTTTTTTTTTTTTTTAGATTCCATATATATGTGTTAGCATATGGTATTTGTTGACAGACTCTAGGTCCATCCACCTCACTACAAATAACTCAATTTCATTTCTTTTAATGGCTGAGTAATATTCCATTTTATATATGTGCCACATCTTCTTTATCCATTCATCTGTTGCTGGACATTTAGGTTGCTTCCATGTCCTGGCTATTGTGAATAGAGCTGCAGTGAAGTTAGAACACTCCCTAACACTATACACAAAGATAAACTCAAAATGTATTAAAGACCTATTAAACTCTTAGAGGAAAACATAGGCAGAACACTCCATGACATAAATCACAGCAAAATCCTTTTGACCCACCTCCTAGAGAAATGGAAATAAAAACAAAAATAAACAAATGAGACCTAATGAAACTTAAAAGCTTTTGCACAGCAAAGGAAACCATAAACAAGACCAAAAGACAACCCTCAGATTGGGAGAAAATATTTGCAAATGAAGCAACTGGCAAAGGATTAATCTCCAAACTTTACAAGCAGCTCATGAAGCTCAATATCAAAAAAACAAAAAACCCATTCCAAAAATGGGCAGAAGACCTAAATAGACATTTCTCCAAAGAAGATATACAGATTGTCAACAAACACATGAAATAATGCTCAACATAATTAATCATTAGAGAAATGCAAATCAAAACTATAATGAGATATCATCTCACACCAGTCAGAATGGCCATCATCAAAAAATCTACAAACAATAAATGCTGGAGAGGATGTGGAGAAAAGGGAACCCTCTTGCACTGTTGGTGGGAATGTAAATTGATACAGCCACTATGGAAAAAACAGTATGGAGGTTCCTTAAAAAACTAAGAATAGAACTACCATATGACCCAGCAATCCCACTACTGGGCATATACCCTGAGAAAACCATAATTCAAAAAGGGTCATGGCCCGTTTGAAGAAAGAAAAGCCAACATGGCTGGAGCAGGGAAAGCAAGAGAGAACCTAAGTAGGAAAGTGTGAGGTAGGAGAGAGAGGGGCACGTGGAGACAGGAGAGAAAGCAAGACCATGAAATACCTTTGGAGCTGATTTTATTCTAATTGCAATGGGAAACCTTTAGCAAGGGAAACTTGGTTAAATCTTCGTCATATCTATTTCTCTGGATCTGTACAGTAGTCTTACAATGCCAGCCTTCAGATCTAACTGGTATAAAATACTGAACAAATCCCAGGAGAGCTAAATCATTGTCATGTCCCAAGGGTATTTACTGTGATCAGCAGTTTGAGCAGCTCATAAATTAGATAGATAGATAGTAAGTTCTGCCAAACTTATTTTGCTCCAAATAATTTCAAATTACATATAAAATATATATAAGTGTGTGTGTATATATATACACATATGCACATGTGTGTTTGTGTATGTATAAACCTATATATATTTCCAAATTATTTTTAACATGGTAAATTTTTTGGATTTGATTTTTTTTGTGTGCAGCAGGTTCTTATTAGTTAACTATTTTATACATATTGGTGTACATATGTCAATCCCAATCTCCTAATTCATCCCACCACCACAACCCCCCTCCCCACTTTCCCCCCTTGGAGTCCATACATTTGTTCTTTACATCTGTGTCTCTATTTCTGCCTTGCAAACCAGTTTATCTGTACCATTTTTCTAGATTCCACATATATGCGTTAATATACAGTATTTGTTTTTTATCTTTCTGACTTACTTCACTCGGAATGACAGTCTCTGGGTCCATCCATGTCTGTACAAATGACCCAATTTCATTGATTTTTATGGCTGAATAATATTGCATTGTATATATATATACCACATCTTCTTTATCCATTCATCTGTTGATGGGCATTTAGGTTGTTTCCATGACCTGGATATTATATATAGTGCTGCAATGAACATTGGGGTGCGTGTGTCTTTTTGAATTATGTTTTTCTCTGGGTATATGCCCAGTAATGGGATTGCTGGGTAATATGCTAATTCTACTTTTAGGTTTTTTGTGGAATCTCCATACTGTTCTCCATAGTGGCTGTATCCGTTTGCATTCCCACAAACATGACAAGAGGGCTCCCTTTTCTCCACACCCTTTCCAGCATTTGTTGTTTGTAGACTTTCTGATGATGCCCATTCTAACTGGTGTGAGGTGATACCTCATTGTAGTGTTGATTTTCATTTATCTAATAATTAGTGATGTTGAGCAGCTTTTCATGTGCCTCTTGGCCATCTGTATGTCTTCTTTGGAGAAATGTCTATCTAGGTCTTCTGCCCATTTTTTTATTGGGTTGTTTGTTTTTTATTAATTTTGAGCTGCATGAGCTCTTTATATATTTTGGAGATTAATCCTTTGTCCATTGATTTGTTTGCAAATATTTTCTCCCATTCTGAGGGTTGTCTTTTAGTCTTGTTTATAGTTTCCTTTCTGTGAAAAGGTTTTTAAGTCTCAGTAGGTCCCATTTGTTTACTTTTGTTTTTATTTCCATTACTCTAGAAGGTGGGTCAATAAGGATATTGCTGTGATTTATGTCATAGAGTGTTCTGCCTGTGTTTTCCTCTTAGATTTTTATAGTTTCTGGCCTTACATTTAGGTCTTTAATCCATTTTGAGTTTATTTTTGTGTATGGTGTTAGGGATTGTTCTAATTTCATTCTTTTACATGTAGCTGTCCAGTTTTCCCAGCACCACTTATTAAAGAGACTGTATTTTCTCCACTGTATATCCTTGCCTCCTTTATCATAGATTAGTTGACCATAGATGCGTGGGTTTATCTCTGGGCTTTCTATCCTGTTCCATTGATCTATATTTCTGTTTTTGTGCCAGTACCATATTGTCATGATTACTGTAGCTTTGTAGTATAATCTGAAGTCAGGGAGTCTGATTCCTCCAGCTCCATTTTCTTCCCTCAATATTGCTTTAGCTATTCGGGGTCTTTGTGTCTCCAAAAAAATTTTAAGATTTTTTGTTCTAGTTCTGTAAAAAGTGCCATTGGTAATTTGATAGGGATTACATTGAATATGTAGATTGCTTTGGGTACTATAGTCATTTTGACAATATTGAGTCTTCTAGTCCAGAAACATGGTATATCTCTCCATCTGTTTGTACCATCTTTAATTTCTTTCATCAGTGTCGTATAGTTTTCTGAGTACAGATCTTTTACCTCCTTAGGTAGGTTATTCCTAGGTATTTATTCTTTTTTGTTGCAGTGGTAAATGGGATTGTTTTCTTAATTTCTCTTTCTGACCTTTCATTGTTAGTGTATAGGAATGCAACAGTTTTCTGTGCATTAATTTTGTATCCTGCAACCTTACCAAATTCATTGATGAGCTCTAGTAGTTTTCTGGTGGCATCTTTAGGATTGTCTATGTATACTATCATGTCATCTGCAAACAGTGGCTGTTTTACTTCTTCTTTTCCAATTTGTATTCCTTTTATTTCTTTTTCTTCTCTGATTGCTGTGGCTAGGACTTCCAAAACTATGTTGAATAATAGTGGTGAGACTGGACATCCTTGTTTTGTTCCTGATCTTAGAGGAAATGGTTTCAGTTTTTCACCATTGCGAATGGTGTTTGCTGTGGGTTTGTCATATATAGCCTTTATTATGTTGAGGTAGGTTCCCTCTGTGCCCACTTTCTGGAGAGTTGTTTTTATCATAAATGGTATTGAATTTTCTCAAAAGCTTTTTCTGCATATTGAGATCATCATATGGCTTTTATTCTTCAATTTGTTAATATGGTGTTTCACATTGATTGATTTGCATATATTGAAGAATCCTTGCATCCTGGGATAAATCCCACTTGATCATGGTGTATGATACTTTTATTGTATTGTTGGATTCTGTTTGCTAGTGTTTTGTTGAGGGTATTTGCATCTATATTCATCAGTGATATTGGTCTGTAATTTTCTGTTTTTGTAGTATCTTTGTCTGGTTTTGTTATCAGGATGATGGTGGCCTCATAAAATGAGTTTGGGACTGTTCCTTCCTCTGAAAATTTATGGAAGAGTTTGAGAAGGATGGGTGTTAACTCATCTCTAAGTGTTTGATAGAATTCACCTGTGAGGCCATCTGGTCTGGACTTTTGTATGTTGGAAGATTTTAATCACAGTTTCAATTTCATTACTTGTGATTGGTGTGTTCATATTTTCTATTTCTTCCTGGTTCAGTCTTGGAAGGTTATATCTTTCTAAGAATTTGTTCATTTCTTCCAGGTTATCCATTTAATTGGCATAGAGTTTCTTGTAATAGTGTCTTATGATCCTTTGTATTTCTGTGGTGTCTGTTGTAACTTCTTTTTCTTTCTAATTTTATTGATTTGAGCCCTCTCCCTCTTTTTCTTGATGAGTCTGGCTAAAGTTTCATCAATTTTGTTTATCTTCTCAAAGAACCAGCTTTAATTTTATTGACATTTGCTATTGTTTTCTTTGTTTCTGTTTCATTCATTTCTGCTCTCTTCTTCATGAGTTTTTCCTTCTACTAACTTTGGGTTTTGCTTGTTCTTCTTTCTCTAGTTCCTTTAGGTGTAAGGATAGATTGTTTATTTGAGATTTTTCTTGTTTCTTGAGGTAGGATTGTACTGCTCTAAACTTCCATCTTAGTACTGCTTTTGCTGCATCCCATAGGTTTTGGATTGTCATGTTTTCATTGTCATTTTTCTCTAGGTATTTTTTGATTTCCTCTTTGATTTTTTCAGTGATCTCTTGGTTATTTAGTAATATATTGTTTAGCCTCCATGTGTTTGTGTTTTTTTCCCTGTAATTTATTTCTAATCTCATAGCGTTGTGGTTGGAAAAGATGCTTGATATGATTTCAGTTTTCTTAAATTTACTGAGGCTTGATTTGTCACCCAAGATGTTATTTATCCTGGAGAATGTTCCATGTGCACTTGAGTAGAAACTATAATCTGTTGTTTTCAGATGGAATGTCCTATAAATATATCAATTAAATCTATCTGGTCTATTGTGTCATTTAAAGCTTGTGTTTCCTTATTAATTTTCTAACATTGTGATTTTTATCCTTAATTGTTTTATCACTAAAACAACTCTCAAATTCTTTTACTCATATACATTTTAATTGAGTCTCATCACAAGCTCAGGATGCTACAGAAGATTTCCTTAGGAGAAAGGGAAAGAAAATTCTTTTTGTTTCCCTTTCATATTCTTACCTTCTTATCACCTGTCAAAGGACAACATTGTTTCACTTTTTAAATCCAGAGGAGCTCCAATGAGAAGCAGGCCTCGTAAATCCCATTCAGATCCTCTCCATGCTGAGGCTGGTTCTTGTTCCTATTTCCAGGACACCCTCCTACACATGCAATTTTAGACTTGACACATATAATTATACCAGTGCAGTCATGCCTTGGGCAGCAAACACTTAGAAAGTAGGAAGGATGCCAGAACGTTTTTTTTTTCTACCATCAAGGGTGCAGCTGGCCACTTTTGTTGCTCTTTATGACATCTACTACTCAGCTCTGACAGTTTTGTCTTGCTATCTGTGATTATAGTTCTCACTGACAGAGGAGCAGCAGCATGGGGAAAGGAGTAGTCAACCTCATTTTTCTGTTTGCATTAGTGGTGTTCATTTTCTTAGTTTCCTGATATACAGTATTTTAGAATGCATGGTGGCCTCAGTGTATTTGGGTCTCCCTGTTAAAGACAGATGAACGATGTTGATACCCCTCTGAATGAGGAAAGTTTTTAAATCCTTCCACTACATGCTCAATCAGAAAATGACAGTAGTCATCAACATGTCCTAATTACTTTTGTTATAATAAGGCGACAATTTAATATTTATCTTTGTGACTCTAAGTTGAGTAGTAATTGGTCCATTTTCCATAGTCTTGATTCAGCAACTCAAAAAATAGCGAAGAAACTATCTTAAAGAAGGAGCTGTGCAAACATGTTTGACCTATTATTTCTCCCATATTTGCAAATAATAGAAAATGCAAGTAGCTTATTATCATTATTATTGGTATTATTCATATGTTAATGTATGCATAAAGTTCTATTTCATTTAATTATAATTTGAAATATCTTTTTATTTTATAAAATATATTCATTCAGCATCTTGCTAATTAGTTTTATTATGACAAACAAAATAAAAAATATATGAAAAGAGCTACTGATTGACCTTTTGCTCATTCAGTAAATAGAGGTTGATTTTTAGATAGCTCTTACAAATTTAAATATTTAGGGTTTTAAAAATTATTTTTCTAAGTTAGGTGAACTATATATAGCTATTTCCTTTCTTAGAAATCATAAAAGAGTAGAAATTTGCCAATATAGTAATGAGGAAAGGAAACTACAAGTGTTATTTTCCACCCCCCAACTTGGAATCCTACATTTTAAAGGTGAATTAGGGAAGGCAGTGAGTTTGAAGGTGTGCCTGGTATGGTGTTAGTCTAGGTCAAATAAATCATAACTTACTCTTTCCATGGAAAGAAAGTGATGGGATCTATCAAATTTAAAAGGGAATTTTGTTTTTGTATTGTATATCATTACTTAATATAAGAATAATACGTTTAAGGAATACATGACAGTATAATTTTGATTTATCAGAATTACAATGATTATTGCATTCTGTCAAAAGTCTTAAGTTTAATGAGATTGAGATTACTTACTTCTATACTGAAATAATGAAAATAAAATGTACTCATCTAGAAATGTTGGGTTAATATGGTCTTGTCCAAAAAAAAGCCATGAGAGTGCCTTGGTCAAGAAGTTATTCCTAGATATAAGCAACTCAAAAATGTTATTAAAATGTTTCTACAGCTCTTCAGTTGTAAGTGGTAGGATGAACCAAGAACATAATGCCTCATCAGTAACAGTAGCAATGCCTTGGCAATCACTACCCTTCACATAGTGACTCTTACTTATCTGGATGGTGTAGACCTCCCTTCATATCAATGAAATTATAATGAGAAAAATCTTCATATAAGTGAAATAAAGAGTAACCAGAGGAGAAGCAGTAACACATTATCTTGGCATCTTGATCTGAGAAAAAGATGCGGGTAGGAGTTTGTGTAGCAAATGGAAGTTGAGATAATAAACAGGTTTTAGGTTATGGATGAAATTGGTAATGATGGAACCTGTTTTTTGAATCCTACTTCTTTAGTTATTCTTAGTGCCAATAAATCAATTATTCTAAATCTACTCTGCTTCATCTCCCCTATTGTCAGTATGCCCCTTACAGGGATCTTCAAATGGGAAAAGATAGAACTGGTGGTGTGTATGGCTGGGCTGGAAATTCTAGTAATTATAGTAGCTTGTACTTTAAAAGTAGCTTCCTACCTCTTACTATGGTCAGAGGAGGCTGGGCCCACCCAGTGGGAATAGATCCAGTGACCATTAGGTTGAACTTCAGAGTTATTATCCTAAGAAAGCTAAGAACATACTGCCATTCACTATTAAAAGTTGTTGAAGAATGAAGAACATTTACAAAATTAAAATCTATTTCATGTATTATAACATTTTTATGTTCATAGATTATTTAGAAATACCTAGTTTTTGATTTCAGAATACAGTGATGTTTCACTGTTTAAGTCTTTGAAAGAAAATGTACATTAAGCCTCATATGCAGGGGAGATGTCTTCTTGATGATAAAATGCATTGGTTTAAACAGTCATGATGTACGTTGCTGCTGATGGGATAGTAAAGGAAAAATCAAGAAAATTATTTGCCTGTGGTTACATACATATCATTAGAAATTATGAGGGAAATCCCATGTTTTGACGCACAGTATTAATTAGAACCATGAAAGCACATTCTCTCTAAATCATTTTTACTAGGAAGTACTAAATATATTCCTTACTTCAAACACAAGCTAAATTCTTGATGAGGTTAATTTTCTTCACTACATTAAACCCTCTGTAAATGATATGAAGTCACTGCTCTCTGACAGCAGTTCAGCAGTTTATGTCAGTGATCACAGGCCAGTTCCTAGTATTAATGTGTCCACATCATGAAAGCTGTCAGGAAAATTGATATTAATGAGAGCCCTTGCTAGAAAACTGAGGACAAAGGCCAAGTGGAAAAGTCTGTGGACAGTGAACTCTGTCTTAACTTCTATAGGCTATACTTTCTTATCAAATTAAAATGTACCAACACAAAGTTTTCTCTGTGAACACATATTATACATTTGGAAAACTATAAGATTTAAATCTATAGTGCCAGAGGCTTTCATCTCTCACAGCACATTCAATACAGACATTAATCAGTATACACTTGATCAAACTACTTAAACTTCATTGGCTGCAAGAACAAAGGATACTTAAGAATACTTTGGAACACAGGTAGCGTGTGATATAAACATGCAACCTCTTACATCCACCTCACAGACATTTGCAGTGTAAAACTCCAAGGAGTGCATGGAAGCTTGCCTCTTGTTATACAAATGATAAGGAAACAAGTTACCAGGCACAGAAATATCTATTGTTTATATATACATCAGCTTACTCTTTCAACAGCTACCAAAATAGATTATTAATCAGTCTTCTGCAGGGGTTAAAGTGTGTTTCTAGCCTCCCAAGAGGTTGTGTGTTTCTAGCCTCCCACACAAATCAGTTGTCCCGGACGTATAAGTGAAATTGTCTCTGTGACAACCTAACCACCATAGTTTCCATGAAAATGTGATTTCAAGTTCTAAAGTATTTTTATATTACTTTATTTTATTTATTGAAGTATGATTGATTACAATGTCATGTTATTTTCAGATGTATAGCACAGTGATTCAGAATATATATATATATATATATATATATATATATATATATATATTCTTTTTCAGATTCTTTTCTCTTATAGGTTATTAGAAACTACTGAGTATAGTTCCCTGTGCTATACAGTGGGTCCTTGTTGGTTATCTATTTTATATATAGTAGTGTGTATATGTTAATCCCAACCTCCTAATTTATCCCTCCCCCCATCAAGTTCTAAAGTAATTTAAGATATATTGATATTTCAGGAAAATAACACCCTTATAAGGATTACCTATATTCGTTCTATCTCTCAATATTTTAAAAATGTCGGCAACCTCTTTTTCCATCAGTAATTTATTTACTGTTTCTGACCATATCTTGTATGTGTACTGCTTCTAATACAGTGTTGTGGCCGCTGAGCCATAAACTTGTGGATGTGCAGGTGGATATTTGTGGTGGAAGTGTGAGGGGGTCTTGACCATCACAAAGTTATTAAAAAGAGCCCTCAAATGCTTATTTGAACCAGACGTTGTTGTTAGAAAAAAATGATATACTTCATGTGGAATTTCTTTACTATTTTCCAAGTATAATTTAGGTTAATTCAATAAAATTTATAGAACATTGTTTAAGTTTTTAGGGATGCTTTACTGTAAATGAATTGTCTACTACTGAGGTTATTTTATTTTTTTTATTTTTTGCGGTACGCGGGCCTCTCACTGTTGTGGCCTCTCCCGTTGCGGAGCACAGGCTCCTGACGCGCAGGCTCGGCGGCCATGGCTCACGGTCCCAGCCGCTCCGCAGCATGTGGGATCTTCCCGGACCGGGGCATGAAGCCACGTCCCCTGCATCGGCAGGCGGACTCTCAACCACTGCGCCACCAGGGAAGCCCACTAAGTCTATTTTTATGTAAGATCTGTAAAGTATTTTAAGGTTATTCATGTTTTAAGACATTTTGGGAAAACCTGCACTATGTTATTCCAAACTATGCCTTTTCAATATGCTACAGGCTCTCTAACCTGGTATTCCATAAAAATAAGTAACCTGTGTATTCACAGTATGTACATCCCTTCAAAATTATAATCTGGTTTTGGGTTTACCATAATGTATTCTGATGTTTTTTCTAATCTGATTTTGAAATGTTATATTTATATAGGGTAAGAATTCATTATTCTAACTCCTCTTCTTTTTTAGTGTTTATCTTTGTGTGTTTGTTTGTGTTCTTACATATACATATATCTATTCTTTTTAAATTCTTTTCCCAATTAGGTTATTACAGAATATTGAGCAGAGTTCCCGGTGCTATACAGTAGGTCTTTGTTGGTTATCCATTTTAAATATAGCAGTATGTACATATCAATCCATACTGAGTACCCCAGAAAGAAAAAGAGAAATATCATATGATATCGCTTATATGCAGAATCTACCTCCTCTTTTAAAAAGCATTTACCCTTAGGAATATTCATATAAGATCCTTAACATCAGTGAGTTTAATAGTTTCATTTCTTCCTAGACGTTAATAGTTAGACTATGAAGGCAAGACAGGCCCTAAAATGAAGGGAAACTATACAGAAAGTAGAGATAGGACTTCTGAAGTACTGTATTGAGAATACTATTTTGAAATAAGTTTTTAGATCTCTACAAACAAAGTTTAGAACAACTCTCTAAGTCTTCACTCTTGAAAATCCCCAAGTTCTCAGGAGATGAAAATATTGGTTTCACCCACAACTTTCTTAGAGTCTTTTAAAAATGACTGAAAATTTCATTTTTGATTCTCCCAGTCTTTTAAATTCTTTGACCATTAGATGAAATGTACACTTTCCTTGATTTTTACCTTCCAATCTAAACATAACAAGAAAACATTGGGTATAAAAATATTCCAGTCTTTCAGTATACTATATAGTTTGATTATTATAAATCTTAATGAATGATATATATGAAGACATTTCTGAAGTGATGAATTGCTTTCTAAGGACAAGTACAAATAACAAGTGTCTTTAAATTTGGAAGTAAGTCAGCTTTCTCTCTTTTATTGGCTATACTCAATCTGTGTCAAAGTAACTCATGTTTAGTTTCCACTTAAATGACATTTTAGGAAACAAATTACATTAACTTGATGAGGTTTCTTTTTTACTTCATACTACTGTTTTTCAAAATTATGAATTGCCTGTCTTGACACTAAGGCATCCATGATGATCTGTTTACTCAATTATTTCTTTCCAAAATTAGAAACTTCAAAGTGCTTTTATCTTTAAATGACTAGCGCTCTAGTAATACTGCTGATCAGTCATTTCAAGCTAATGATTAAAAACAGGAAACATTCTTCTACTCTCCATAGCTACTCTAAATAGTGTGTCAAACACAGCAGGCTCTATTTATTGTCACTGCATTTAAACATGGGCTATCAAAGCAACAGAGATGAAGCCACGTTCAGGGCATTTATATTCTTCATATCTGCTTTGAATGACTTTAGAAAATGCCCATTTCTCAATTAAAATACTTTATTTAGTAAGTTATATTCTTTTGGGATTTGCTATCCCCTAGAAAAAAGTTTTGTATCTTGAAAACTGTATTTTCATGATTCTCTACAGCAGAGGGAAATACCAATTTCCTAAATGGTTCCAAAAGACACTTAAGTATTCATAGAGAATACTGTGTGTAGAACAGAGTGAAGAGTTGATACATCTCATTGTAGAAACTGTAATTTAGAGATGTACGAATTAATTTACTTTAATTAAATGTTGAACACATTAATTCAATCCAAAAATTATAATGGTGGTTTGTTTAAATGATACAAAATAACAATGAGATACCTGGCTTGAACAATAAATTTCTCAATAGATTGTTTTGTTATATTATCAGGCTCTTAGGTCCTTGTAATTTAGTAGGACTCACTTCTGAGCAATTTCTTGATACTAAGATGGAAAAAGAACACAAGAGGTATGTTATTTATTCATCAACTAGCTGGTATTTCTCAATTCCAATTCCTTGTTCCTTTTCCTCTTCCCACCATGTTTATACTTGAATAGTCCAGAGCTCAGTCATCCCATTCTCCTCTATTGACACCCTTTCCAGGGTGATCTCATTCCATCTCATAGTTTTATATATCAACCAACTCTCACTTTACAACTCCTGTGTTCAATTTTTAACTCAATATGATTTTTTTGGTACTTTGTCCTTCAACTTTTAAGAGTTCTCTATAAGTAAATTTATTAGTCCTTTGTCTGTGGTATAGGCTGTGGAGATGATCTACTAGTTTGTCAATTGTCTTTTGACTTTGTTTACAGTTAAATTTTCCATACATTTTATAATGTTATCAAATTTATCTCTTTTATTGATGCTGGATTTTGAATCAGAGTTAGAAATTCTGTCCCATACAAAGATTAAAGAGTAATTCACTCAGGTTTCTTCTAGTACTTTTTACTTTGAGATCCCTAGTTCATTTAGAGTTTATTCTCATGTATGGTGTGAGATATGGGTCAGATTGTATATATATGGCTGCACCGTTGTTCCAGCATTATTTAGTAAAGATTCCATCTTTGCTCAGGTGGTTTAAAATATTTCCTTTATTATATACTAAATATCTGTATGTTCTGAGGTTCATTTCTAGACTTTCTGTCCAAAGATGTGTTTGTGAGCTGGTACCTCATGACTTTAATTTTAGATGTAGTTTAGTATGTTTTAATGTAGGGCAGAATAGCCCCACTAAGAGATTTTTTTCAAATATTCTTGAATATTCTTTCTTTTTTATGGTTTTTAGTATTACTTTACATTTTATTTATATGTTTTAAGTTGAGAAGTCAGGTTTTATTTTCCCCCAAGCTTTACTGAGTTATAATTGACATATAATATTGTGTAAATTTAAGGTGTACAAGATGATCTGACATATATATATATATATATATATGTCAGATATATATAGATATAGGTTAGATATATATATATAGTGAAAAGATTACCACAATAAGGTTAGTTAACATATCCATCAACTTATGTAGTTACCTTTTTTGTGTGTGGGCTGAGAACTTTTAAGATCTACTCTCTTAGCAACTTTCAAGTATACAGTACAGTATTGTCAACTTTAGTCAGCATGCTATACATTAGATCACCAGAACTATTCATTTATAACTGGAAGTTTGTACCCTTCAACTACATTTATCCATTTCTCCACCCTTACCCCTACCCTGCTTCTGGCAACTATCCATCTATTCTATGTATTTATGAATTCCCTGGTATTTTTTTTTAGATTCCACACATTAGTGAGATCAAAGAGTATTTGTCTTTTTTGCCTGACTTATTTCAATCAACTTAATGCCCTCAAGGTTTGTCCATTTATTGCAAATGCCAAGATTTCCTTCTCTTTTATGGCTGAATAATATTCCATTGCGCATATATATATATATATATATATATATATATATATATATATATACACCATATCTTCTTTATCAATTCATCTGAAGATGGACATGTAGGTTATTTCATACTTTGGCTATTGTGAATTTTGCTGCAATGAACATGGGAGTGCACATATCTCTTTGATATTCTGTGTTCATTTCCTTCATATATTTACCCAGAAGTTGTATTGCTGGATCATACAGTAGTTCCATGTTTAATTTTTGAGGGACCGCCATATAGTTTTTCACAGTGGCTACACCGATTTACATTCCCACCAACAGTGCACATCGGTTCCCTTTTCTCCACATTTTCACCAACAATTCCTTGTCTTTTTGATAATAGCCATTCTAACAGGTGTGAGGTGATATCTCATTGTGGTTTTAGTTTGCATTTCCCTGATTAGTGATGTTGTGCACATTTTTATGTATCTGTTGGCTATTTGTATGTCTTCTTTGGAAAAAATGTCTATTCTGTTTGCCCATTTTTTAATCAGAGTTTTTTTTCTTTTTTTTGCTCTTGAGTCGTATGAGTTCCTTATATATTTTAGATATTAACCTCTTATCAGATACACAGTTTGTAAATTGTAAATATTTTCCTCCCTTTCCATAGTTTGCCTTTTCATTTCATTGATTGTTTCTTTTGCTGTGCAGAAGCTATTTAATTTGATGTAGTACCAGTTGTTTATTTTTTTCTTGGTTGTCTGTACTTGGTATCATAGCCAAGAAATCGCTGCCAAGACCAATGTCAAGGAGCATTTTTCCTACATTTTCTTCTAGGAGATTTACATATTCAAGACTTACATTTAAGCCTTTACTCCATTTTGAGTTAAATTTTGTATATGGGATAAAAATAAGAGTCCCATTTCATTCTTTTGGATGTGGTTGTTCAGTTTTCCCAACAGCATACACTGAAGAGACTGTCCTTTCTTCCTTTTGTGTTCTTGGCTCCCTTAGAAAATATTAATTGATGGTGTATGCATGGATTTATTTTTGTGTTCTCCATTCTGTTCCATTGGTCTATGTGTATGGTTTTATACCAGTACCATATTATTTTGATTATTACATCTTTGTGGTATAATGTTTTTATTGTGGTTAAGACTTAGTGATTTTATTTATTTTTTGTTTTTATATAGTATTTTCTTTTTATTACACTGAAGATATAAATTTAGTAAGGGTTTACTTCTTTTTCTAAAATTTTTGTTGGGGCTTCCCTGGTGGCACAGTGGTTGAGAATCTGCCTGCCGATGCAGGGGACACGAGTTCGTGCCCCAGTCCGGGAAGATCCCACATGCTGCGGAGCGGCTGGGCCCGTGAGACATGGCCGCTAAGCCTGCACGTCTGGAGCCTGTGCTCCGCAATGGGAGAGGACACAACAGTGAGAGGCTCGCATACCACAAAAAAAAAAAAAAAAAAAAAAATTATTGGAGTGTAGTTGATTTCCAATGTTGTGTTAGTTTCAGGTGTACAGCAAAGTGAATCAGTTATACATATACATCTATCTACTATTTTTTAGATTCTTTTATCATGTAGGTCATCACAGAGTATTGAGTAGAGTTCCTTGTGCTATACAGTAGGTCCTTATTTTATATATACTGGTGTGGTATAATCTGAAGTCAGGAAGTGTGATGCCTCTGGCTTTGTTCTTTTTTTCTCAAAATTGCTTTGACTATTTTGGGTCTTTTGTGGTTCAGTACAAATTTTAGTACTGTTTTTCCTATTTCTATAAAACACAACATTGAAATCTTGATGGAGATTGCATTGTATCTACAGATAGATTTGGGTAGTCTGAACATTTTAACAATATTGATTCTTCTCATCCATGAACATGGGATATCTTTCCATTTTTTTGTGTCTTCTTCAATTACTTTCATCAGTGTCTTCTAGTTTTCAGTGTACAGATCTTTCACCTCCTTAGTTAAATTCATTTCCTAGGTATTTTATTGTTTTTGATGCTTTTGTAAATGGAATTGTATTCCTTATTTTTTTTTAGACAATTTGTTGATAGTGAATAGAAACATAACTGATTTTTATGTGTTGATTTTGTATTCTGCAACTTTACTGAATTTGTTAGCTAGTTCTAACAGTTTTTTGGTGGTGTCTTTAGGGTTTTTATATATAGAATCATGTCACCTGCAAACAGATACAATTTTACTTCTTCCTTTGCAATTTGATATCTTTTCTTTTTCTTGCCTGATTACTCTGGTTAGGACATCCAGTGCTATGTTGAATAGGAGTGGTAAGAGTGGGAACCCTTGTCTTGTTCCCGAAATTAAAGGTAGAGCTTTCAGCCTTTCACGTTAGAGTAGGATATTAGCTATGGGCTTGTTATATATTTATTATATGCCATTATATTTTTGAGGTGTGTTTCTTCTACACCCAATTTGTTGAGGGATGTTTTTAATCATGAAAGCATGTTGAATTTTGTCAAAATGGTTCTTCTGCATTTATTGAGATGATCATAGGATTTTATTTTTTATTCTATAATGTCATGCTTATTGATTTGGGTATGTTGAACCATCCTTGCATTCTAGAGTTATATCCCACTTGATCAGGGTATATGATCCTTTTAATGTACTATTGATTTCAATTTGCTAGTATTTTGTTGAGAATTTTGACCTGTATATTCATGACACATGTTGACCTGTGGTTTTCTTTTCTTGTAGTGCCCTTCTTTGGTTTTGGTATTAGAGTAACACTGGCCTCGTAAAATTAGTTTAGGTATATTCTCTCCTCTTCAATTTTTTTGATGAGTTTGAGAAAGATTGGCATTAATTCTTCTTTAAAATGTAGTAGAATTCACCATTGAGACCATACAGTCCTGGACTTGTCTTCGTTGGGTGGTTTAGATTACTGATTAAATCTCCTTACTCATTATTGTTATGTTCAGATTTTCTATTTCTTCATGATTCAGTCTAGGTAGGCTGTGTGTTTCTAGGAATTTATCCGTTTATTTTAGGTTGTCCACTTTGTTGGAATATCATTATTAATGGTAGTCTTTTATGATCCTTTGTATTTCTGTTTGTATCAAATATAATGTCTCCTCTTTTATTTATAATTTTATTTATTTGAGTTCACTCTTTCTTCCTCTTGGTTAGACTAGCTAAAGGTGTGTCAATTTTGTTTATCTTTTCAAAGAACCATTTCTTAGTTTTGTTAATCCTTTTATTGTTTTCCTATTCTCAATTTTATTTAGTGTACTTCTGCTTTAATCTTTATTATTTCTTCACTTCTGCTAACTTTAGGCTTAGTTTGTTCTTGTTTTTTAGTTTCTTGATTGGTAAAGTTAGTGTATTTGAGGTCTTCCTTTTTTCTTTTTTTTTAGTTTTTTAATTTAATTTTATTTAGTTTTTTATACAGCAGGTTCTTATTACTTATCAATTTTATACACATCAGTGTATACATGTAAATTCCAATAGCCCAATTCATCACCCCCCCACCCCCATCCCCCCACCGCTTTCCCCCCTTGGTGTCCATTCCTTTTTTCTTAATGTTTCTAACTGTTCAGGCAGGGCTGTGGACTGTGTGCTGAGATCAGGCCAGGCTGTACGTTTGCCTTGAAGATGGGCAGGACTGCAGGCTTCAGCATCAAGTAGGTAGCTTCCTGCTCTGCTGTTGGGTGAGGTCACTAGCCAGGCTTTCTGGTCAGGCAGGCCCTCCATCAGTATCCTATAGTTGAGTGGGCTGGAGACTGTGTTCTGTGGTTGGACCGTGTCACCGTTTGTGTTTCCTGATCATTTGGGGCTTCAGGTTATACACCACAATTGGGTTCTGTGACTATGCTTTCTGTTTGGATGAGGCGGCAGACTGAATTCCACAATGGGAGCAAGGCTGTCCGCTGGGCTCAGCTATTGCGCAGGGCTGTAGGCTGGGCTCCAAGGCTGCCCAGGGTCACTGTTCAGGCCCCCTGATTAGGAAGGGCCAGAGGCCATGCTCAACAGTTGAGAGGTTTACTGGCTTGGCTTCCTGCCCAAGTGAGGCTGTAGCATTGGCTCCACAGCTGCCTGGGTTGTCTGACCAATCTTCCTGGTTGGGTGAATCTGGAGGCTATTCTCCACAGTTGGGGGTGGTGGCAGCTGTAATTTGTTTCCCTGCCCAGGAAGGCCATAGGATGTGCTCTTTGGCTGCCAGGTATCTGTGTTCAGACTCGGAACACTGCTTGGCCACTGACATAACCAAGTATGTGATTGGCCATGATCTGAGAGATAGTTGCTGTATGCTCCACCCCCATCTCCATCCCTATCTAATTCCCAGTGGTCTAGGTCTGCAGATTCCCTTAATGATCTCCATTAGGCAGGATCCAGCTGGGCCTCCTGAGATGTCTCCCTCAGTGGTGGGAGAGGTGGATGTTCACTTTGGGTTCTTTTTTACTACTAGAGAACATACAGATGCAGAGGGGTCCTCTAGATACAAGTCTATACTGGTCTGGAGGAGGGGAGATGTGGTCAAAGTGAAACCACTCCTCTTACCCTTCTAATGCAGTCCTTTTCTGTGTCTGTGGTCCAGGCGGGTACTTCAGCTGTATCCCACTTCTGGGATTTTCACAGGGATGTTTTGTCTGTGGATAGTTGCTAGTTGGCCTTTTGTGAAGGGGACTGATGTCTGAAATGATCTATGACACCATCTTGATGATGTCACCCTTTCCTGGCTATTCTTGCATGTGTATGAATTTTAGTATTAATTTGATTCACTCCCTGGAATACTTTGTTGGAATTTTAATTGGTATTATATTGACGTTACATATTAATATAAAGATAATTGTTATCTTTTTAACGTTGTGTTGTTGTTTTTATTCAATTCTACTTTAGTGTCCTTCAGGTGTATTCTAAAATTTTTCGCATAAGATTTGCGTATTTCTTATTAAATTCTTCTTAAATATTTAATTTTTTGTTGCCATTGTAAATTGATTATTTTCCTACCAGTATGTCCTCTGTTTATTATTTGTGAAAAGAAAGACTATTGATTTTTTAACATTAATTTTATATTTTGCTGCTGATTGAATTATTTTATTATTTGACTTAGTTTTATAATTGGTTGTTATATGGTATCTAATAATAATTTTATTATTTGACTTAGTTTTATAATTGGTTGTTGTTTTATGGTATCTATTGGATCATTTCAAAATAGTGACTATTTTACTTCTTCTTTACCGCCTTTTTTATGCCTCTAATTAATTTATTCTGTCTAATTTCATTGGCTAATACTATGAATACAATAACAGTTGACATAGTGGCTATATTTATATTCTCTTTGATCTTAGTAGTCATGCTTCCAGTGTTTCTCCATTAAAGAAGATGCTGGAGGCTCTTAGTAAGATAAAGTAAACAACTTCACCTTGTTTCTCCCACTGAAAAGAAACCATAAAACCTGGACAGAATGCAAGGAGAAGCTATTTAATTACATCTATATGCAAATAAACAAATAACTGAACCTCAACCTAAACCCTATACGTTACACACACACACACAAAAAAAAACCCAAAAAACTCAAAATGCATCAGAAATCTAAAAGTATACAGTTATAAAACTTTTAAAAGTAAAACATAGGAGAAAATATTTGTAACCTAGGGTTAATCAAAGAATTCTTATCCACATCACCAGAGCATGATGCATAAATACCTCCTACCTTCAGTCAGTAAAGCACAATCCAGGGGGTTTGTTAGCTTTTTGGTTAGTTGGTAGGAGAAGCATTGTGAGGCTTCCAATTTTATGACTTTCTTTTACCCTGTAAAACCCTAAAATTGCCTTCTTATTTTTCTTTTTCTCTACACCATCCTATTGCCAAAGAGTGTTTCTACCTTACTTTTTGCCTTTTTTCTCCCTGAGGAACTATGCATTTTGAAAGTCCCCTTTAGATCTCCCCTATCCCTTTTTTAATATAAATTTTTAAAAAAATTTTTAATTAATTTATTTTTGGCCATGTCAGGTCTTAGTTGTACCATGCAGGGTCTTCATTGCGGTGCGCAGGCTCTTCATTACGGCACGCAAGCTTCTCTCTAGTTGTGGCATGCGGATTTTTCTCTCATTGTGGGGCGCAGGCTCCAGGGTGCGTGGGCTCTGTAGATGTGGCGCGTGGGTTCCAGAGCACGTGGGCCTTGTAGCATTTTGAGTTTTATTGTATAACAACATTTTAGAAAATTGAATTCAGCAATATTCCTTGGTAGTTAAAGACGTTGGTGGTCCAGTGGTTAAGACTCCACGCTTCCACTGCAGGGGGCTCTGTAGTTTGCAGCATGTGGGCTCCCTTGTTGAGGCACACAAGCTCAGTGATTGTGGCATGCCAGCTTAGTTGCCCTGCAGCATGTGGGATCTTAGTTCCCTGACCAGGGAAGGAACCCTGGAACGCAGATTCTTTACTACTGGACCACCAGGGAAGTCCCTTCCCTATTCCTTTAAAATGGCATCTCCCCTTTTAAATAGTAACTCCCCCTTTAAATCATATCTACTTAAGAATCTCTTCTCTGTAGATTATGCCCTGATCTGCCCAGACACTTTTCCAGTAGTTTCCGATTTAGGATGGATTTAATATGTTTGGTTCTCATTGCAAATCATCTTTGGGATCCTCTGGCTAGTGTCCCTCTTATGTCTTTTCCATAGTTTTTCTCATTCTGTCTTTGTTTGCCACAAAGCCTTGTTCCAGGGCAAGAGTAGTACGGTAGGCCAAGATGTTCTGCATTGAAATTTTTTCTTTTCTTTTTTTTACTTACAGTTATTTACAGTTTCAGCATTCTTTATTTTCAAATTATGCTATACTTACAGTTTTGCATAATTTAATTTTCACTTTTGTTTTTTTTAGGAATAAAAAAGATTATATACTTTTCTTTTGATTTGGAGAGGAAAATTTTGGAGATGGTAGCTGTATTACAATCATTGTCTTTAACTACCAAGGAATATTGCAGAATTCAATTTTCTAAAATGTTGTTAAGGATTTTTTTCATTTATATTCATAGCAGAGATTGACTTCTAATTTGACTTTCTAATAACATATTTATCAGATTATGATGTCAGATTTGTTCTGGTTTCATAAAAATGTCTTGACTCTAAATCTGGTTAGGATAGACACAACATGAGCTTGAAAACGTTGTTATAGAAGAAAGTAAGAAAAGGCTAAAATAATAATAATAATAAAATAAATATATGGGGGCCTATTACTAGGAACCAGGAGGCAGTTTTTTGACACCTACTAGCCAAATCTTGGGCAATTTGAACAGCAAAGTAGAAAGCCATGAGTATATAGCTATCATAAGTAAACAAACAGATAAATAAATATATAGATAAAAGGATGAGCTGAAGGGCTTTTTTTCATAGTAGAATGTCAGTTGACAGCCTCTAAATGTGAAGGGACTGCAGGAGATGGAAAAATATCATTTTGTAACTGTCATAGTGAAGATTGGTTCAAGCAAGAATCATTAATGGTTGATAAACCCAGGAGAATATTTTTAATGAGTTATGGGATATTTACATGGTCTGAATGTATCTTCCCACAACTTCCTTGTGAGTTTCACAGAAGAAACTAGTAACCATAAAGTAGAGAAATAGGAAAACACCTTGTCTGGGTGAAAAATTAATATCAGCAGTGAGAGGCAGATTGACATTTTATGCTTCCTGATGTGATCTCCTCTGAGGGACGTGATATCATTTAGGACCTTTGTCAACCTGGAATGAAGCACATTAATCTAATCATGATAAATATTAGATAAATCCAAAATGAGGGTAGTTCTGTTCACAAAAATGAAAGTAGATGATTCCAAATGATTATAAAACATCTGTGATAATAGACAGCAAGAGAGCTATCCAAGATCACTTGAATCTTCAGAAGTTTTCAGGGGTCAACGTATCTCACACTGGCAAAGACAGAGTAATTTTCACAATTACAATTATTTAAGGAAAATAATTGTAACAGGTTGAAACAGGTCAAATATATTTAAATCCATGAGTTCTTAACAATTAAAAATAGTTGCTCATAACTTGAGGTTGCTAATAAAGCTATATATTATTTTTTAAATAGCCAATTTAAGAGAAAAATCAAGTATGTATCTTGTTTTTCCTATAAA
The DNA here is from genome assembly GCF_949987515.2 of Delphinus delphis. Lineage (NCBI taxonomy): Eukaryota > Metazoa > Chordata > Mammalia > Artiodactyla > Delphinidae > Delphinus > Delphinus delphis. The sequence continues at coordinate 52,100,242 of NC_082684.1, read as the reverse complement.
AGCTACCAGTGTAAAACTTAATAATAAATACAAGAATGTTTTTTCCTATAGAAGTACTCCACTCAATAAATGAAAAAGAATGCTAGAATTAGAATGTTTCACAACTTCTGATAACAATGCATACAGGCATTGGGCATCAAAGACTGTTAACCAGAATATGAGACAACAAGATATTGTTGCTTGCAGATGGCAGAACACACCCACCACTTACAAAACTGAATCCCCAAGATACTCCTACCTGTATCTTATCAAGCTTCTAAATCAAACAGAGGACAGAGAAACATTTTAAAATGCACCATGGGATGCAATCAGTAAGACCCATACAGTGGGAAAACTCTACAGGACAAGTAGAGTTTTTTTTTTTTTTTTTCCAACAAATAAACTGAAAGGGAAGAAACACGAAGAAAGTAGAACCTATAGATTTAAAGGAACTTAAGAGCCATATTGAACAGTGGCAATGTGTGGACTATATTTGGGTCATAATCAAAGTCCCTTAAATTTGATTTCATTACATTTAAAAACTAATTGAAAATTTGAACACTGAATGGATATTTGATGATATTAAGAGATTGTCAAAAGTTTTAGGTGTGGTAATGGTGCAGTGGTTTTTTAAAAAATAACTATAAAAACATTTTATAGATAAATACTGAATTACTTACAGATAAAATGATGTGAAGTATGGTATTTTATTCAAAATACCCTGGGAACTGGAAAAATGGTAGGGGAATGGATGAAGTAAGACAGGCCATGGGTTCTTATTTGTTGAAGCTGAATTTTGTGTACATGGAGATGCTGTATACTCTTTGTCTACTTTGGTATATATTTACAATATTTCAGGATAAAACTTTAAAGAAACCCTTTATGGTCTTGACCAATAAACTACTTTGATAGGCTGTAGAAAGAAATAGTATCTTAGCATCCAGGCAAGCACCTAACTTACAGTGGATGATCAATAAATATGTGTTAAATGAATAAATTCATATTAAGACCAGGGAAAAGTAGAATAAAATATCAGTGTGTACCTTTTCTTCTTATGTTTTATTCCTTATCCAAATCTACAAATCTTATTAAAAATTAGGGTTTATAAGATATGTCATTATGTCCTGGGTTTGTTTAAATTAACATAATTGATGAATTAAACATGAATTTTGTTTCACTTAAAGGTAGCTTATTCTTCAGTAATCACACATCCTTTTAACACAGTTTAGAATTGTTAATAAAATCACATGAGTTGTATTTTCTAGTCTTATATTCCACAAATATTCTTTTCACAGTGAAAGAACTTTGATAAGAAAGGAAAGCCTCATCCATTTCCCTTGTGAGGCCATGTTAAGGATAGTATTTCAAAGATCCACACTGTATTCTTCTCCCTATAAAATGCTTTAACTAAGATCCATGTTTTATCTCAACTGTTTGCCGTCTCTCAAAGAAATGTTTCATACAATTAACAGCAATCATGTTACAATAGGGTGTTTTGTTAGATGTGGAGTGTATGAAGAAATCTTAAAGGAAAAGTATTTGTAATAAAATGAAAATGTAATTTCCCAACAATGAGTTATCTTTATGTCCCTAAAACTGAGAGATATGCTCCAGCACAAAAGAGCAGTGGCCAGAATTTCCAAGGCTCGATTTGGAAAGATGCTATGCTTGAATAAGGATGGAGTGTTATAGACACTGGTGGCTCCACTGACAGTTTTATTAGTAACACATTTTCATGGGATGTTCAGATAGTGACCATGGCAGCTTCCTACATTTAGCATAATTTTGCAAGCTTACTTTTGAATTTTGCTTCATTTTCAAAAAAGTATCACTTTGAAAATCTGGGTTTTTTTTTTTTCCTTGAGAAGGGTGGAAATATTGTACTCTTACCAGCACCTTAATTCACTTCAAGGTCAACTTTAAATCCCCATTATTACAATTATTTGTAGTCAGCAGATTTAATTGCTCCGTTAGTTGCCCATGGAAGCATCAAATGGAGCAATTTGAACCTGACCTTGTTTCCTAGCATCAAGTTTGTAGAAATTGCTTTAAGGTATGCAAAACTTTTCGCTTTTCTATTCAATAATGTTACTGAACCAAACTTGGGCCCATCTACTTGCCCACACGCAGCAAAGCCAATCTACTGACAACAGGTTGTGGTGAAAGAAAGTGCAGCATTTATTGTAAAAATGCCAATACAAGGAGAACAGGTGCCTTGCTCATGCTCTAAAACTCTGACCTCCCCAAAAGGTTTCAGCAACGCATTTTTAAAGGCCAAGTGAGGGATGTGGATATGTAATCAGCTCCTGCACGGTTCTCTGATTGGTTGATGGTGAGGTAATAGGGTGGTGTTACAGGAGTTAACGTTACCAATTCTTAGGTGCCAGAAGTTCAGGGTTATGTGCTCATGGTCATCAAGTAGTTAATTTCTTCCATTTGGTGGTGGTTTTAGCATATGAAAAACTCAGGAAATAAGCATGACGTACTATTATCTAGGTACTTCAGAGAGAAGCTGTAGCAAAGGATATGGGGAGGGGTCTGTCCCTGGAAGGCCCTATATGGTCCTGTTTGGTTACAAGATTGGTATGTCAGCCAACCACGGTGGTTCTATACAACTGTGACTATATGTTTTAAAAAAGGATATATGCTTTAAGCCTCCTAAGACAGTAAAAATCAGCTCATTTCCTAAAATTTGGCTAAGATTATCTACCTTGGTGATGATGGAGTCTGATTTCTCAGTGCCCACTCTTCCTTATCACCATTTTACAGACTATAATAAAAATGCCCCAGAACAAAACACCAATAGATGAGCACACGTAAATTCAACTGCTTTACTCATAGCTTCGAACCATATATTTACATTTTACAGTATTTTCATGATTTGCTGGTGGTCCACCCAAATGGGCAGCATCTCTGAGAAGCTTAACAAGACTCAGCTTTCAAATACCTAAAAAAGAAAAAAAAAAAAGTTTCATGTGTTGTATGCTCACATTTCAGATGTCATATCTTCCTGATCTATTTTATTTTGAAGAAAAAAATCTAAAATAATAAACTGTTAGTTTGAGAAATATATTTTATCACATTTGCCCTGACCTATGAGTTTAATAGCATTTTTTCAGTACATTATTTTTGAACTTCAATTACAGGTGTTTTGCAGTGAAATGCCAGCAATAATTTTCCATAATTATAAATTATGGAAAAGAGGTTTGATGAAATCTCTATTCAACCTCTAAAGTAACCCTAAGGTTTACAAAAAAATATGGGCTAGTGTTTTAAATAATATATATGTTTTGGGCTTCCCTGGTGGTGCAGTGGTTGAGAGTCCGCCTGCCGATGCAGGGGACACGGGTTCGTGCCCCGGTCTGGGAAGATCCCACATGCCACGGAGCGGCTAGGCCCGTGAGCCATGGCCACTGAACCTGTGCGTCTGGAGCCTGTGCTCCACAATGGGAGAAGCCACAACAGTGCGAGGCCCGCAAAAAAAAAAATATATATATATATATATATGTTTTTATTTTTTAATTTATTTTCATATAGGTATGCATGTCTATCTATATAGATATGTTTTCATAAAAATAATATTTAAGTGTAGCAAGCTGAAATATCAGTTCTTCAATATTTGTCCTAATATAGAACATAAATAGAAAATATGTGTAGGGCAACTAGGGGTATATATAACTTTGTAATTCATTCAGAAACTCTCAGATAGATAAAGTAGGTATTATAATGAGAATAAATAGAGATTTAAGCATGCATATAAGTATGAGCATACACTAATACAAAGCTGGAGCCAGCTATATTTTGTAAACTTGGTAATCCTTTTGTGGCCAGTCCTATGTCACCTTTGAACTCACCCCACCTACTAGCACCTCACCATGCTGCTAATAAAAAGGTAGAAGGAACATGTAGCTGATAATAAACAATTTATAGGAATCTGAGGAAACAGCTTGTGATTTGAAACATTATCCTAGTTAAGCATATAGATCCCAGGTAGGATTAGCTGAGTTCAAATTCCAGCCTTGACACATCACAGCAATTTGATATCTCTGTGCTTTAGTTTCCTCATCTTTAAATAAATAGAAAACTACAACCTCATAGATCATAGTGATGAAAAAAATGTGTCAATATTTATAAAGAGCGGAGAATAGTGTCTGTTACAGAGTCAGTCCTCAAACTGGCTGTTAGCATTGTGTCAATCAACTCATCTTGCCTTTGACTGTCTCCTTGCAGAAACCACTATTCTACATTTTTAGCCTAAGCTTCACATTCACAACAGAGCTGTTTCAGTTAGTCAAAAACAACGTGTTAAAGCTTGAATAGTGTTCCCGAAAATATATGCTTAAGTCCCATTTGGTACCTGCAAATATGACCTTATTTGGAAATAAGGTTTTTGCAGATGTAATTAAGCTCTAAGTTAAGATGAGGTCATACTAGAGTATGGCAGACTTTTAATCCAATATGACTAGTTTCTTCATAAGAAGAGAAGAGACACAGAGACAGACACATAGAGAGTATAGCCACTTGATGATGGGGACAGAGATTGAGGTGAAACAACTGAAAGCCAAAGAAGGCAAGGATGACTGACAAACCACCAGAAGCTAGAAAAAGACAGGGAAGGATTCTCTCCTATAGGTTTCAGAGGGAATATGGCCTTGCTGATATTGTATTTTGAACTTTTAGCCCCCAAAGCTATGACAGTATTTCTGTTGCTTTAAGCTACTTGGTTTATTGTTCTTTTTTACAGCAACCCCAGGAAATGAATACACAAGGAATAATATTATCTAGATAATCCAGAAAAGAGCATCACTTTTGCCAGCCCTTGGAATCAGTGTGCTCTCTCCTTAGGATGTGTAGGGGTGAGAGCTCTGGGTCTTTAAATGAAGTCCTGCCATGATCTGTCAGCATCTTACCTGGATCTCACTTCTAGGAGATTTTTATTTTCTCCTACTTTGATTCTTATTTGATTTTGTATCAATTCCCCTGTGCATTTCTTGTGCAAAGCTTATAGCTGGACTTGTGAACTCTCCTTTCAACAGAGTTCTTTGTTTTGGTTTAGAGGCTTCAGTTTAGCTTTGAGTCTCTCCTATCTAAGCTTTGATGACTGACTTCACTCCCCCTTCACTTTTCTCTAGGCCTGTATTTAACCAGTGCCCTCTCTCCTGAATGTCCTCTACCCTGTCCACACTCTCCATAGCATTTGACGCATATGCTTCCATAACACCTCCTGGCATATGATTCAGCCAACATACAACTTTGATCTTTGTTTTTGTTGGCACTGACATATTAGAGTGATTGCTGCTCATTGTGGGAAGCATAAATTATATAAAAAAGTATTTACCTAAATTTTCTAGCTAGTAAAGTTTCAGATGTTTGGTGGACTGATATCTTTGTATGATTTCTTTAAATTTCATCTAACTGTACATGCAGAGGATAATAAACTTGTTCAATTATTGGGGGAAGATATTTGCAATAATAATATCCAACAAAAGACTCATCCAGAATACAGAAAGAACTCCTACAAGTCAATAAGGAAAAGACAAAGAACTCAATATAAAAAGAAAAGGGCAAAGGCCTAACTCTTCAAAGAAGAGGATATCCAAATGACTGATAAACATGAAAAGAGACTCAGCCTCATGACTTTTCTGAGAAATGAAAATTAAATGTGGTGAGATACAACAACACATCAACCACAATAAGTAAAACTAAAAAGCCTGAGAATTCCAAGTGTTGGTGAGAATTAAAGCAACTGGAACTCTCATATTTCCCCAAACTGTAAACAGTACAAATGTTCATCATCAGGTGCATTCAGCACCTACTCTTCCTTCAGATATCAGCCCATGTGTCATTTCCTTGGATGAAGATCCCTAACTCCTCAGGCTGGGTGCACTCGCTACTGTTACAGGAATCACTATGTGATGCAGCCTTTGTGTTGACTGCATGTGAACATGAATTCTTTATAGCTTTGAGCCACTTTTATCAGATTCTACCAGACTTTGCATCTTCCTGGAGACTCATAGCAGAGGTCAACCAAAGGGACAGCTGAGATACCACTTGGTTGGACTAGCAATCTGAGCATTGTTTGCTGATTTAAGGCCACAAGTCAATGGATGCACCTGACCCTTTAATCACCACAGGCCAATGGATGCAACTGGCCCTTGGATAGAGCCTTGAGTCTAGACTCTAGGAGGGGCTTTTCTCCACAGGTGGGGCACCTCCATGACGTACCTAAAGCAGACAGGACAGCATTTTTCTATCTTTTCAATTTGCTACCTGACTTCCTGAATTCCATGACTTTTTGCCTCTGTTCTATTTCTACTTCTCAGGCCACACCTCTACTTTCTCCTGAAATTTTCCCCCTGTGTTGTTTCCAAATACATTCTCTTCCTAGTTGAACACAATTTATGACCTTCCCATTCTCTTGTTCTCTCCCTCCTCAAGACACTCCTAGGCCTCCCAGGGAACTCTAATTCCTTCATTAGTCCACTTTTTCCCCATCTAACAGCACACCTCTGACAGCATAGCTTCTTCTTCCTGCCTTCTCATGTCTGTGATGTATGTAGATTGTTATGTGGATCACAGATGTGACTTTCTGATTAAGAGATTGATTTGATATTTTTTAAAAATATAAATACATTTTAAAAATATAAAAATACACAATGTATATAGATGAATGGTGATGGTTGCACAACAATATGCATGTAATTAATACCACCAAGTTGTGCACTTAAAAAATGATTAAGATAGGGACTTCCCTGGTAGTCCAGTGACTAAGACTCTACACTGTCAATGCAGGGGGCTGGGTTCGATCCCTGGTCAGGGAACTAGATCCCGCATGCCGCAACTAAAGATCCCATATGTTGCAACTACAAAACAATATCCTGCATGCCTCAACTAAGACCGGCACAACCAAATAAATAAATACATATTTTTAAAATGATTAAGATAGTAAATTTTATGTTATGTATGCTTTACCACAATACAAAATAGAAAAAAAAAAGAAATAACATATTACAGATATAAATAATAGAGTGAAGACATTTACAAATCATGTTTGTTCTTAGGATGCATCTGGCTGCAAGTAAATAAAATTAAACTTAATGTGCCTTTAAAAAAATAAATATAAAAACAATACTAAGCAAAAACAAAAACTTATTCAAGTATTCCACATATTATAATTTATAATATGAGTAACTTAAGGAAACTACTTTTCTCTGCTTGCAGCACTTTAAGCTGCACCTTTCATTTAATTCAATTAAAATTACCTCTATATACAAATATGTATGTAGAGGCACCTCTACAAATAATTAGAATACTTGGGGACAGAGACTGTGTGCTCTTTACTTCCCTCTTTGTTCATTATTTTAAAAAATTAGTATTGTGTTCCTATAATGGCCAAGCCACTATTTTAGACACTAGAAATCTCTATCCTTAAAAATGCAATCTGCATACATTTTATATTCCTCAAACCCTCAACAATTGCTCAGTTCCTAATTAATATCCCAGTATGATATCAGATTAATTAATTATAAAGAGCTCTCTCTGAAAGCTTTGGATTGAAAATAATGTCAATGATTAAACTGGAATTTTAAAAAATAGTTTATGTCTGTTTGTGGACTCCTGAAAATTTTCTTTACACATACACATAGTGGAATAAACATTAAATCCAAAATTAAAAATCCATTTTGCCCTTCTTTCACTCTCTCACAGAATCATTAAATCATGTGTAAATATTAAAAGTAAAAATACAGTTATTCCAAAAACTGCTGATTGCATAGACATGACAGATGATTATGTTGTTCTCTGAATCCTTTAGCTTATATGAATAGACTCTAAGTACAAATGCTACAAGAATAGGAGAATTTCATAACTTTCTTGTGGGTTCTCTTTATAAAAGAAATGCACATTAAATGTATAAAATTTTTAAAATGCAGAACATAAAAATGTAATTCATTCATGAATTACAATTCATGAATTGTAATTCATACAATTTTTAACTGAATGCCTACCATGTGCTCCTATGTTTGCCTAAGTTGTTAGACCTACATATTGTTGGATGATTTCAGGTGAAAATTTATACCTAATATTTTTAAGTGCACAAAGCTAAACATCTAATCAAGATCATCTTGTAGCTAGTTCCAAGCCAGCCACAAAATACCAGCTCTAGAAGTCTTCTACTCTTTTGTGAATAAGTAATATAAGGTCCCTGTTTCCACGGAAATTATCTTGTGAGTGGGGAGATTAATAAGAAACAGGTAAACTATCAAATTAGATTGCAATAGCTACTATAAATACAATTTTAAAAGGATAAGTAATGTCAACACTATTACTAACTTGCATGGCTTTTAAACATATGAGACTGTGCATTCATTCTGTTTCTACCTGACTCTTTACCCTATTCCTCCACATGGTAACTGCTAGTACCACCTACTTGCCCTGAATACACAACCATTGTCTGATTATGATACTTCTAACAGTGTTCACACATCCAAACAGAATTCATTTCAAATTCATTTTGAATTAAATTAAATATTTGAAGTGCTACAAAAAATGCCCTCCTAAAAATAATCTATACTTACTGAATTCCTTTCATTTAATGCCATGTTCTGACAAAACGATAATCAGGGGTTTTCTTACATGACTTCTCCTTCTTGTATTTATGCCATCTTATTAGTTATGGCTCTGCCAGACTCTGTTTCTTGTCTCCCATTTTGCATTCTATTAATTGAAACAGAATTTTGTCCAAGTGATTATTAACTCTGCTATATAAGACAAGCCAGATTTTAAAATAAGGCTCCCATTACATCATTTAATAAGTGTATATTTTACACAGGGTATTAGGGTACAAAGCAAAGAATGAAGACAAGCATACATAAAATAATCATAAGTTCATTTTTATATATCTGAAAACAGGTATTAAAATATGTTCTAATAAATAATATTCTTTTCTGGCATAATCAAAATGTATGGTGGTTATTTCAGCTGTTGGATAATTCTCTCCCCATCCCAATGTCATTTTGTTAATGATTAGGGACTACCATGAAAACCCCACAATCCTATAAAGGTTTGCTGTGAATCAGAATCAAAGAGCAGATATCTGCCAGAGCAGATAAACTTTCCAGTCACTGATGGAAACAACACCATTGGTAAAGATACATGTCCTGCTGACAGGATAGCATCATCATTACCATTATATGTAATAAGAATTTTATATAAGCTATCATTCTCCATTATACTTATATATTTTAAAAATTCAACAGGATCAGGTCTATGACTGTTACTCTGAAGGAGTATCTTTAATATTGTTAAAAAACATAAGTCAAAGATGAGGACAAATTTTAGCCTAAGAAGTACATAAGAGTTCAAACCCCAAAATATTTGTGATTATGAAAAATATGTTTATTATACATAAAACCTTACATATAAATATGCATTTTATATGTAAACGTATGATATAACAATATTCACATTATATATATATATATGTGTTTGTATATATATAAAGTTACTTTCTGTCTCACTTGTTTTATAATGCTTTGATAATTTCAGGAGAATATTAATACCTAATATTTTTAATTGAAGAAAACTAAAAGTCTAATCAAGATCATGTTGTAGCTTGTTCCAAGCCAGCCACAAAATTCCAGCTCTAAAAGTCTTTGACTCTGTTAAGTCTATTTGTTATCATGTGAAAACTGAGCCATTAATTCCAAGAGATAGCTATGTCTTTAGTTTAAAATTAGAAGCTATCAACAAGTACTACAATAGTTCAATTTGCTTTCTGTTAAATATATTTCCAATTTGTCAATGATGAAATTTAGTAATAGCATGTCTAATTTTCTTTGTTTGAAAGTGAAATCAATTTATATTTGCCCTGTTGGGGTTGTCAACATACTAATGGCCTGAAGGTTTTGAGTATGCATATGATTCATCAGTAAACATGTACATTTTCACCAGTAGAGTTAATGTCAAAAACTGTTCTAAAAATATTCAGATTGAACCAAAAATAGGATGGAAATTAAAAGGAATGCTATGTTCTTGTCTGAGGTGAATAAATAACAACTTTGCCTTTACAGAAGTGTCAGCATGGAACTTGCAATAGCAGTAAATTAAAAGTGACATACAATATGCACTTTGAATGCAAAGTTGCCTTCTACCAATTAAAACCTTACTTGTAAGTGTCACTAAATACTAATTTTAAATGATTTTAGGTTCTTGTACATTTTTATTGATGAATGTGTCAAAAGGATGGAAGTTCTGAATAATTGTACAAACTTCACTGCATTACAAACAAAAGCTAATAAAGAGAACTTTATAAAGAAAAGAGATTAAATGTCAGCTTTCCTCTGTCAGCAATGGATCTCTGGTTTGAACATGTCTGATATCTAAGTGTTGTGACCCATGCCACAGGCTTTACTCTTATTTGGTATGTTTGGTGTATTACAAATATTTCAAATTAAAAAAGGAATATATTGTATATAAGAAACAAGCAAACATTTCCCGTACTTGCCACTGAAGAAATTTATGCTCTTTTGTTGTTCTTGTAGTTTTTGTTGTTTGCTTACTTTTTGCTTGTAGAAAATGAGAACTCTGAAGTTTTTCTGCACTCCACTGTCATTACCAGAAATTTTTGGCAGATGAAAAGAGATGCAAATAATTATCATAATATGTTAGATAGCTTTATTTTTATTTCTTTGCTCAATTTTAATTATTTAATTTTAATCTATTTTTATTCAGGTAACATTGGTTTATAACATTATATGTTTCATGTTTACAACACTATATTTCTAACTCTATGTACCCTGCAACATGCTTGCCACCAAAAATCTAGTTGACCTCCTTTACCCATTTTGCCCTCTCACCCACCCCTTCCCCTCTGATAACCACTACTCTGTTCTCTGTATCTATGTATATGTTTTTGTTTGGTTTGATTTGTTCATTTATTTTGTCTTTGTTTGTTTTTTATATTCCACATATGACTGAAATCATATGATTTTTGTTTTTCTGAACCTAATTTAATTCACAGCATAATACCCTCATGGTTCATCCATGTTGTCACAAATGGCTATCCCACATCTCTTTTATCTGTCTATAGATGGATACTTAGGTTGTTTCCATATCTTGGTTATTATAAATAATGCTGTGATGTACATAGGATTGCATATATCTTTTTAAATTAGTGTTTTTCTGTTCTTTGGAAAAATACCCAGAAGTAGGATAGCTGGATCATATGGTAGTTCTTAATTTTTTGAGGAATCTCCATTTTTTTAATTAAAAAAATTTTATTGGAGTATAGTTGATTTACAATATTGTGTTAGTTTCAGCTGTACAGCAAAGTGAATCAGTTATAAATATACATATGTCAACTCTTTTTTAGATTCTTTTCCCATATAGGTTATTACAGAGTATTGAGTAGAGTTACCTGTTCTATACAGTAGGTCCTTATTAGTTATCTATTTTATATATAATAGTGTGTATATTATGTATAAATAATCTCCCAATTTATCCCTTCCCCCACTTTTCCCCCTGTTAACCATAATTTTGTTTTCTACATTCCATTTTATTTTCTCTAGTGGCTGGACCAGTTTATGTTCCCACTAACAGTGTATGAGGGTTCCCTTTCCTTCATATCCTTGCCAACGTTTGTTATTTCTTGCCTTTTTGATAATAGCCATTCTAACAGGTGTGAGGTGACATCTTATTGTGGTTTTGATTTACATTTCCCTAATAATTCATGATGTTGAACATCTTTTCATGTACCTGTTGACCATCTGTATGTCTTCTTTGGAAAAAATGTCTATTCACTCTTCAATCCACTTTTTCAGTTGTTTTTTCTTCTTGTTATTGAGTTGTATGAGTTCTTTATATATTTTGGATATTAACGCCTTATCAGATATATCATTTGAAAATATTTTCTCCCATTTGGTAAGTTGTATTTTTGTTTTGTTGTTGGTTGATTTTGTTATTCAGAAGATTTTTAGTTTAATGTAGTCCCATTTGTTTATTTTTGCTTTTGTTTACCTTGCCTGGGGGGACCTAAATAGAAAGATATTACTAAGATTGATGTTAAAGTGTGCAATGCCTATGTTTTCTTCTAAGAGTATTATGGTTTCAGGTCTTACATTCAAGTCTTAATCCATTTTGAGTTATTTTTTGATATGGTATAATATAATGGTCTAGTTTTATTTATTTATTTTTTTGCATGAGGCTGTCCAGTTTTCCCAACACCATTTATTGAACAGAATATCCTTTCTCCACTATGTGTTCTTTGCTCCTTTATCATATATTAATTGTCCATATATGTATGGGTTTATTTCTAGGATCTCAGTCCTGTTTCATTGATCTATGTCTATGTTTTTCTTCCAATACCATACTCTTTGGATTACTGTGGATTTGTAATATAGTTTGAAATCAGGGAATATAACACCGCCAGCTTTGTTCTTTTTTCTCAGGATTGCTTTGGCCATCCAGGGTCTTTTGTATTTCCATATAAATTTTAGAATTTTTTGTTCTATTTCTGTGTAAAATGTCCTTGGATTTTTATAGGGATTGTATTGAATCTGTAGATTGCTTTAGGTAGTATGGACATTTTAACAATGTTAATTCTTCCAATCCATGAGCACAGGGTATATTTCCATTAATCTGTGTCTTCTTCAATTTCTTTCAATGGTGTCTTATAGCTTTCAGTATACAGGTCTTTCATCTACTTGGTTAAATTTATTCCTAGGTATTTTTCTTTCTTTTGTGATTGTGAATGGAATTGTTTTCTTAATTTGTCTTTCTGTCATCTTATTATTAGCATATAGAAATGCAACCCATTTTTGTGTTGATTGCATATCCTGCAACTTTACTGTATTAGTTTATTATTTCTAATAGTTTTTTGGTGGATTCTTTAAGGTTTTATGTATATAAAATTATGTCATATGCAAATAGTGACAATTTTGCTTCTTCCTTTCCAATTTGGGTTCCTTTTATTTCTTTTTCTTACCTAATTACTTTGGCTAGTACTTCCAATACTTTTAAATAAGAGTGGCAAGAGTGGGCATTCTTGTGTTGTTCCTGATTTGAGAGGAATAGTTTTCAGTTTTTCACCACTGAGTATGATGTTAGCTATGTGTTTGTCATATATGGCCTTTATTATGTTGACGTATGTTTCTTCTTTACCCAGTTTTTCCATAAATGGGTATTAAATCTTATCAAATACTTTGTCTATTGAGATAACCGTATGGTTTTTATCCTTCATTTTGTTAATGTAGTGTATCATGTTGATTGATTTGTAGATGTTCAACTGTCCTTGCATCCCTGGAATAAATTTCACTTAATCACGGTGTGTGATCCTTTTAATACATTGTTTTATTTAGTTTGCTAATATTTTGTTGATGATTTTTGCATCTATGTTCATCAGGGATATTGGCTTATAATTTTCTTTTTTTGTGGTGTCTTTGTCTGGTTTTGATATCAGGGTAATGCTAGTCTCATAATATGAGCTTAAAATCATTCCCTGTGCTTCAATTTTTTGGAAGAGTTTGAGAAAGATAGGTATTAAATCTTCTTTGAATGTTTGGTAGAATTTACCTGTGAAGTCATATGGTCCTGGACTTTTTTTTTTTTTGGAGCTTTTTGATTACTGTTTTAATCTCTCTACTAGTGATCGGTCTATTCAGATTTTCCATTTCTTCAGTCTTGGAAAGTTGTATGATTCTAAGAACTTGTCCATTTTGTTGAGGCTTTCCAATTTGTTGGCATATTGCTGTTCATGATATCCTCTTATAATCCTTTGTATGACTGTATATCTGCTGTTATTGCTCCTATTTTATTTGTGATTTTGTTTATCAGAGCCTTCTTTCTTTTTTTTTTTTACTTAGTCTAGCTAAATGTGTATTGATTTTGCTTTAGACAGGTTTGTTTTTAAATATGTTCCCAACACTAGTGAAAAGTTTAACTTTACAAAAGTAGCTCTCTTAATATATCTTTTAATATATGTGGCTGTATCTGCCACAATTATCAATTATGAAAAGTTATTATCTGTTTATGTTATAATATTTTACCTATAGGCATTTTATCACATTCTATTAAATATGAAGTATTTGATATAAAATGTTTTTAAACTCAAATAATGAATTTTAATTATGAATATTTTAAATGCTAAACAAACCAGAATTTGACCATCTAGAAGTATATTGTATACTGAAAGACTACAAGTGTTTTATAATGCTTCCAACAAAAAATTTACTTGAATATCATCTATTCTCCACTCCAATTTCTTTTCATATCAAAGCTAGAGTGATGTTTTACAAATCAGATATGATCATGTCACCACTTCACCCTACATAAATTATTCAATAGCTTTGATAACTCTTAGGATACAGGCCAAAAGTCTTAACATATACATCAGGATCCTTCATGATATTTTTATGTCCACCTTGTTTCACTCCAAACCTTTATATTCCAGCTACACTGACCTTTCAGTTCTAGCATTGCTACAGTTCTTTCTGACTCAGGTAATTATCAGCGCTGTTCTTTCTGTCTGGACCTTTCCATCAACCAGATCCTCCTCCATCCTTTGCTAAGCAAATAGCATTCACTCGGCCTTCAGATCTTAAATGTTACTTTGTAAAGAAGCCCTTACCCTTCTTGCCCTCTACACTTCCCCACTCTGTGTCTAGGTTATGTCTCTCTGTCATATACTCCTATGCCCCTGTAATTTTTTCTTGGCACATAACATAGTGTATTTTTTATTAAATATTTATTTGTATTTTTATTCCTATGTCTACCTCCAGTATCTACTGCTACTACAGTGTTATCATACATTATAAGTATGTAATAAATGTTTTGAAAATATAAATGAATGGATTTAAGTTATTCAAATTAATATCCTATATGCTCTGATTAAGTTGACAGAGTCATTGCAAATAGATGATTTTCATTCCATCTTACCATTTTTACTCCACTAACCTGCCTTTGTCAAGATACTTTTTCCATTAAAAATTGCAGTGATATGACGTTTCATAAAGATGAGATGAAATGCTTTGATTCAGAGGAAGAGCAATATATAAAAGAGAAAAAAAAGAGAAATGGCTATCTCATCACCCCATGCTGCAACATTAATTTCTGTATGTTGCCAATTAAATATTTTCGGCCTGTATATATGGGAGTAAGTATTTGTGCAATAGGCTAATAGTTCTCAAATCAAAATAGGTGCTGCCTTATGAAAACTGGGCCCTGCTCAGCTTAAGCAAAATTTGCTTGTTGATGAAAATTGTTATTACTATGATAATAATACCACTATTACCCCTGCTGCTACAGATGCTGCCTGTACATTATACTGAGATTTTCTGAGCACAGCAAAAGGTAGCTACTCAGAATTAGATTGAACTACTTAGGAAAGTAAGCAGTTAATTGAGGTTTTCTCCCTCATTGAAACCATAAATTAAAAGAGAACAAAAATATATAATTTCAAAAGATATCAGACAGCTGTCAGAAATATTTTATATTCAAAGGTATATTCAGTGATTTTTCCATTTGCAGGTATCACCACAGTACTTTCCCCAGAATAGGAAGAGGATCTTGAATCTATTTCGATTCTCTAATAAAGGGCATTTTCTCTATGATATAATGGCAATTATTTCTTAACACTGGTGGACATAATTTAGATGGTCATGCTTTAATAAGGTTTTTTTTTCCCTTGTTACCATCTATTTTCGCTAATGTCCTTGGCACTGGAGATTTTTAGAGTTTTCACCAAGCTCTCGTCCATTAGTGATACATGATGAGATTTATGTGAAAAATTCCATTAATATTAATGAGATTAGCTCTCATAACTCTGATGTTATTGCTGATAGAGTAGATTCTAGAAACAGTAAAATTCTGTACATTAATTAGAAATTAAATAGCATTACTTTGTCAAGTATATGAATACATAAAATAGTTAAGTAATTAATATATGAGTATTTAGTCAAAGTCATGTAAATTCTAATAATTATGATAAAGAATTTCAAACAGTTACCATTTCATTCTGATGACTCTTTTTCTTTTAAGCCAACTGCTGTGAGCAATGTGTATGAACAATACCCAACAATATGGCTTGGCTGGATGTTGTGTGGAGGACTGGTTATCACTGAAACATCTTTATTTGCATGTTATTGGTCTGATTAGAATGCACATGATACTGTATCTCTTCATGCCTGCTGTTTCATATTCATGTGAAATCTTCCTTGGCTACTCAGCACCCTCAATTCTGAACTTATGTATATTATTTGATATTGATGTTTTTTCTCCTTGCACAATTCGAATGATTTTCTCAGAAAAATAATAGATATGGAAATGGCCACTACAGCATTTGTCATTCCTTTATCATTTATTTATCATATTTTCAATAAACATTTGTTGAGCATTTATTATTTATTAGTAAGTGCCAGAGATATAAAGATAATGAAATTTATCTCTGTCCTAAAGGAATCACAGTCTACCAATAAACATAGACATGCAAAGTAGCAATGCAAATATATAATGGTGATTATGTATAATGCATTACAGTAGCACAGAGAGGAGTAACTCCCTGAACTTTTGGGGCAGACAATGTAAATGATCTGGAGAGGGTAGCAATAGCAGAAAAAGGAATTGCTCTACATTCTTGTATTCTAATTAGCTGGTTCTTGAGAGCAATAAGTACTTCAATATCCACATTTGAGATTTAATCAGGTAAAAACCAAAAAGTTGATATTGTTCTTTTAACTATATCATGCAACATTTTCCTTCACACAACAATGTAAAGCAATTATACTCCAATAAAGATGTTAAAAATTATTCAATGGGAAAAACCATACATTTACACTGTTTCATCAGTTCTAAAGTATATACCTGTGGGTACTTACTGATTAAATTATATCTAAATGCAATTTTTTCAGATGATAGTTTATAAAGATATTGTGGCTTAGAGAATGTGTTAGTTTGTGGTTTACAGAAGTTAGTAAATGGTTTATAAATGCTGGGTCCAATAATGGAAGACATTATCAGCCCTGTTAAGAAGGGTATATTCAGTTCTTGGCCAGAATCTGAGATTCAGTTTCTACTGTTAAATTCTTCCCTACTTCCCCTCTTCCCCATCCCAAATTTCTGAAAATGTAT
The DNA here is from genome assembly GCF_949987515.2 of Delphinus delphis. Lineage (NCBI taxonomy): Eukaryota > Metazoa > Chordata > Mammalia > Artiodactyla > Delphinidae > Delphinus > Delphinus delphis. The sequence goes on along the minus strand of NC_082684.1, from coordinate 52,083,142 downwards.
AGATTCCTGATCAATTCACTGATGACAGATTATTTGACAGGTATTTATATGACAGATTATTTAAGTTTAATTATTCATGAAGATTCATGATAATCTGACCATTGATTGTTTCTGGCCACTAAACAAAGACAGCAAATATGTCCTTTATCAGAATTATAGAATTGTTCTGCTTTTCCCTATTTGCTTTTAGTTGATCCATCGGGATTTAAAGTTGTCTTTTTCTTCCAGTACATTAGTAAAGGCCTCTCCAAGTAGAAAAGACATTCAGTATTCTAGCATTTTATGACCATAACCCAGGGGATACATCCTCACTGTACATGTAGTCTGAGCCAGGAGAGACCCCGAAATTGTTTAACAAACTTCTTTACTACTGCCGAACGAGGACTGGTAACTCCTGCCCTGAGGTGCCGTTGTTTTCATTGTTTCCCCTGCACAACCTAGATTCAGAGCATTCCATTTTTTTTTCCCAGTCATCACAACACAATGACTCTGGTTGCATATTTCCATTTATATTAAGACCTGTAGTCTTAGAGAAACCCAACCTAAACAAAATTCAATTAAAAAAGAAACCCATTAGAAATTGGTCTACAAAATCTCTGACAAAGCAGGAAACTTTTTCATAAAACATTCAAACCCAAAAGGAAGTCTATCAATTTCTGTTGCCATGTCTTTCTTCTCCCCCCTCACTGCACCTCTTTGAAGTTTCCCCTCGCCTCCCCTGATCCTGGGTGGCTCGCTTGCTCCTGGGCCTGCTGCCTAGTGTTATGTAAGTATCTTCCTTTCTTTCCTTCACCTTGCGATTGCCTTTCATTGCTGTCCTGTATAAAAGCCTGTTCATTTCCTGGGTGTTGTAGTTTTTCTTTTTCTTGTTTTACTACAGCTTTTGTATGGAAGATATCCTGTAGAGGTTTTCTGGGAAATGGTACATAGAACTTAGGTTTTTGAATCCTTTCTGGTCTGCAAATATTACAGTAAACTCAGCCTTAACTTATAGCATGGTGGACATACAGAAACTAAATTTGAAATATTTTTTTCTCTGAATCTGCAGACATCCATGCATTGTCTTCCAGCTACTTTTGCTGATGCTAGGAAATCTGATGCCATTCCACTTCCTGATATTTTTATCTTATATGCAAGCTTTAAGCATCTTTTTTTTTGTTCTTTCTGTTCTTCTTTTTCAGGATGATGGGCCTCTGTGTGTGTGTGTGTGTGTGTGTGTGTGTGTGTGTGTGTACTTTATTTATTATTCTGGGCACTTGGGGGAATCTTTCAATTTGGAAACTAATAGTCTTTGGTCCTGAAAAAAATGTTTTAAATTATTTCTTTGATAAGAGAAGGATGCCATGTTTCATCTTCTCTCTTTTCAGAAGCTACTCTGAATCTGGTGTGAGATCCTTTAGACTAATCTTCTTATGGGCGTATATTTTTCATCTTTGTTTTGTTTCCATTTTTGTTAGATTTTTCTCAATTTTATTTTCAACATTTCTATTTTTAAAATAAATACCCACTATCACCATTTTTTCATTTCTAAGAGTTCTTTTTTGTTTTATGATTATTTGTTTTATGACCTTCTGTTCTTATTTTATGAATGCAATATCTTCTTTCGTTCCTCTGAAAATATTAAATTCCTTCATGTCTAAATTTACTTCTGTTCCTTACACTGTCTCTGCTTCTGTTTTCTGAGTCTACTTTTATGATTGTATGTTTTGGTTTCTTTCTGCCAGCTTGGGTACTTTTCTCAAATATTTGTCAGTTTTTGGCACTCACAAGCATATTAGAACTTCTGTGTGTGGGAGTGGCTTGAAAACAAAAGACTTTACTGTAAGACCCCCAGATACAGGTTTCCGTACATTTTTTTCTGTTTGCTCTGTCAGGTTCCCTGAGATGAATTTCTCAATCTCTTCCTTGGGGGTATAAGTCTAGTGCTAGTCTACCCTCCTGAAGGAGTATATAGAAAAAAAAATGTCAGGTAGATTTTTACTTAAACTCTCTTTTTGCAGTACATAATTCCCTTCCTTCTTCCCAGTGTCCTTTGGAGCAGTACTTGATTCAGAAATCCCTGAAATAGGATGGAACAGTATCTAGAAGACCAACTCCTCTTCATAAGAACTTAACCAACAGTTATTTTCAGCTCTTTATCTCCATTTTCTGAGCAATCTGGGAGATTTTTAGCTTGGATCACCTTAAGTTTAATTGACTCCTTACTCTGTAGCTTTAGATTTTAATAGTTCCCAGCATTCTAAGTCAGTTATTAGTTTTCCATCTACTTTCAATTTTCCAAAATTTTGTTGTTATGTCTAGTCTTCTTTATCTGCTATTGACCTTCTCTCTCCTTTTCATCCTAGTATATTTAATCCTTTTTGTATTTACCCTCATTTTAGTGTGCTTTCTGGGAGTGAGCTAAAAGTACACTACCAATGTGCATTTTAAACTGTCATCCATTTGACCTTTAAACCATGTTCATGTATTTGTTTCATAAAATAAATTGAAATAAAAATGCTTCCTTAAGTAATCACCTTAGTCTTATTATGATAATAAATATGCCTTTAAAAGTAGGAACTAACTTTTAAAAATATTTGGACTACCTATATTGGTTCTTCAAGTATTTTTTTTTCACAATGTAAGAAAGACTTAATCATCTTCCTTGAATGGTAATCAATATTAAAGACACAAACTAACAAATTTAACCCTCGATCTATAAAATTAAAGAAAATAACTTTTTCCTTTAGGCCATAGTTGAACATATCTATTCATTATTACAGGATCCATCTCTTTGCCTTTGTCAGCTATTTATTAAGTATTCCTCTTTCAACCATCTCTCTCAAAACACACACACACACACACACGTATGCACACACACACTCTTATGCAGAAATACACCAATACATTACACACAAATATTCATTTTCAAACTATCTGAAAGAATACTTTTTTCTAAAACTCACCTTTCTCAAAATACCTGTGTAACCCTGCTTTCATGATTATGAATTCAATGGCCAATGTAAGAAAAATGTTGTTGCAGATAGTTATATTGTATTAATTCTTGGTTCATTAACTTTTCCTATTTTGGCCAACACAATAGGTTGAATGGTGGCCCTACAAAAGATATGTCCGTATTCTAATCATGTGAACCTCTGAATGTTACCTTGAGATGAAGAGAGCATCCTAGATTATATAGGTGGCCCCTAAATCCAATGACAGTTGTCCTTATTAGAGTCCAGCAAAGGAAGATTTCTGATAGAAGAGAAGACATGAACGCATGGAAGAGAAGGCAACCTGAGGACTGAGGCAGTGATTAGAGTCATGCAGATGTGAGCCAGTAATGACAAGGATTGCCAGAAACCACAGAAGCTAATAGAGGGACATAGAATACATTTTCCCTTAGAGTCTCCAGAAGGAACTGACTCTGCTGACGCCTTGATATCTTACCTCTAGTTTCTGGCTTCCAGAACTGTGAGAGAATAAAATTCTGTTATATCAAGCCACCCAGTTTGTTACGATAGCCCTAGGAAATTGGCTCTACCCTTTTTTTGCTACTTGAGTAAACAAACTTAAGATCTACATACCCCAAGTCCTATTCCCCTGTTGGCCTGAAGTCAGAGGTCCCAGTATGGTGGAGCCAAGAAGAGGTGGAATGGGAATTACGATTACTCCCCCAAGCCGTCTGATTGACATGCAATACTGAAGGAGGTGGCCTGTGTGATTCAAGGAATTTTAACTTCAACAAACTCTTCTTTTTTAATTTATTGAAGTTTAGTTGATTTACTATGTTGTGTTAATTTCTACTGTACAGCAAAGTGATTCAGTTATGCATATATGTACATTCTTTTTCATATTCTTTTCCATTGTGGTTTATCACAGAATATTGAATATAGTTCCCTGTGCTATACAGAAGGACGTTGTTATTTATCCATTCTACATATAGTAGTTTGCATCTGCTAACTCCATCCCTCCGCTATCCCCTCTCCTCCTTGGAAACCACAAGTCTGTTGTCTATGTCTGTCAGTCTGTTTCTGTTTTGTAGATAAGTTCATTTGTGTCATATTTTAGATTCCACATGTAAGTGATATCATATGTATTTGTCTTTCTCTTTCTGACTTACTTCATTTATGATAATATCTAGGTCTATCCATGTTACTGCAAAAAGGCATAATTATATTCTTTTTTATGGCCAAGTAGTATTCCATTGTACATGTGTAACACATCTTTTTTATCCATTCATTTTTGGTGGACATTTAGATTGTTTCTATGACTTGGCTATTGTAAATAGGGCTGCAATGAACATTGAGATGCATGCATCTTTTTGAATTACAGCTTTCTTTGGATATATGCCCAGGAGTTGGATTGCAGGATCATATGGCAACTCTTATTTTTAGTTTTTTGACAAACCTCCATATGGTCTCCATAGTGGCTGCAGCAATTTATATTCCCACCAACGGTGTAGGAGGGTTCCCTTTCATCCACACCCTCTCCAGCATCCGTTATTTGTAGACTTTTTGATGATGGCCGTTCTGGCCTATGTGAGGTGATACCTCATTGTAGTTTTGATTTGTGTTTCTCTAATAATTAGCGATGTTGAGCATCTTTTCATGTGCCCATTGGCCATCTGTATGTCTTCTTTGGAGAAATGTCTATTTAGGTCTTCTGCCCATTTTTTGATTGGATTGTTTGTTTTCCTGATGATGAGTTGTATGAGTTATATGTATATTTTGGAAATTAATCCCTTCTTGGTAGCATCATTTGCAAATATTTTCTCACAGTCTGTACGTTGTCTTTATGTTTTGTTTATGGTTTCCTTTGCTGTACAAAAGCTTGTAAGTTTGATTAGGTCCCATTTATTTATTTTTCCTTTTATTTGTATTTCCTTGGGAGATTGAGCAAACTGGTTTTATTGGCTGAGGATAATAGAAGTCTAGAATCAATATGATACCATACAATTAAACCATACTATTAGTATTACCCCAGGTAAAATTTCTTTTGAGTCTAAATAGCTTGTATCTATCAAATATCAGTTCTATGATCAATGTGTGAGTCATTTTTAAAAATCATGTTTTAATTCAAGCCACTTAGTGATTTAGACTGGAACTATTATAGTTTTTTTTAAAAAAAAATATTGAAGTATAGTTGATTTATAATGTTACATTAGTTTCAGGTGTATGGCATAGTGATTTAATATTTTTATAGATTTTATTCCATTTAAAGTTATTGCAAAATAATGGATAAATTTCCCTCTGCTGTACAATATATCTTTTGTTGCTTATCTAATTTATACATACACAGTAGTTCATATCTCTTAATCCCTTACCCCTATCTTGCCCGATCTCCTTTCCTTCCCCACTGGTAACCACTAGTTTGTTCTCTAAATCTGTGAGGGAGCTGTTACCATTTCAAGCAACACTGAACACATTATATCATTAGTTTATTCAATAGATCATCATGAATTCTTTGGAAATTATTGATCTATCAAAGGAAACATCCTAATGGATTCTATGTACTGTACTATTCTTCTACAGATATATTTGCTGCACATTTCTGACAATTAGATAACTATAGAAACATCTTTCACATTTATATCATGAAGATAAACTGTTATTATATTTAGTTTACCAATAAACAATATCTACTATAGTTGTATGTTTTTTGTTTACATCTTTATTGGAGTATAATTGCTTTACAATCGTGTGCCAGTTTCTGCTTCAAAACAAAGTGAATCAGTTATACATATACATATGTTCCCATATCTCTCCCCTCTTGTGTCTCCCACCCCCCCATCCCAACCCTCTAGCTTGTCACAAAGCACCGAGCTGATCACCCTGTGCTATGCGGCTGCTTCCCACTAGCTATCCATTCCACGCTTGGTAGTGTATATATGTCCATGCCACCCTCCTGCCCTGTCACAGCTTACCCCTCCCCCTCCCCATATCCCCAAGTCCATTCCCCAGCAGGTCCGTGTCTCCATTCCCATCCTACCCCCAGGTTCTTCATGACATTTTTTTCTTAAATTCCATGTATATGTGTTAGCATACGGTATTTGTCTTCCTCTTTCTGACTTACTTCACTCTGTATGACAGACCCTAGGTCCATCCACCTCATTACAAATAGCTCAATTTCATTTCTTTTTATGGCTGAGTAATATTCCATTGTATATATGTGCCACATCTCTTTATCCTTTCATCCAATGATGGACACTTAGGTTGTTTCCATCTCCGGGCTATTGTATATAGAGCTGAAATGAACATTTTGGTACACGACTCTTTTTGAATTATGGTTTTCTCAGGGTACATGCCCAGTAGTGGGATTGCTGAGTCATATGGTAGTTCTATTTGTAGTTTTTAAAGGAACCTCCATACTGTTTTTAAAGGAACCTCCATACTGTTCTCCATAGTGGCTGTACCAATTCACATTCCCACCAGCAGTTTCTCCACACCCTCTCCAGCATTTATTGTTTCTAGATTTTTTGATGATGGCCATTCTGACTGGTGGGAGATGATATTTCATTGTAGTTTTGATTTGCATTTCTCTAATGATTAATGATGTTGAGCATTCTTTCATGTGTTTGTTGGCAGTCTGTATATCTTCTTTGGAGAAAGGTCTATTGAGGTCTTCTGCCCATTTTTGGATTGGGTTTTTTTGATTTTATGTTATTGAGCAGCATGAGCTGCATATAAATTTTGGAGATTAATCCTTTGTCAGTTGCTTCACTTGCAAATATTTTCTCCCATTCTGAGGGCTGTCTTTTGGTCTTGTTTATGGTTTCCTTTGCTGTGCAAAAGCTTTGAAGTTTCATTAGGTCCCATTTGTTTATTTTTGTTTTTATTTCCATTTCTCTTGGAGGTGGGTCAAAAAGGATCTTGCTGTGATTTATGTCATGGGGTGTTCTGCCTATGTTTTCCTCTAAGAGATTTATAGTGTCTGGTCTTACATTTAGGTCTTTAATCCATTTTGAGCTTATTTTTGTGTATGGTGTTAGGGAGTGATCTAATCTCATAATTTTACATGTACCTGTCCAGTTTTGCCAGCACCACTTACTGAAGAGGCTGTCTTTTCTCCACTGTACATTCCTTCCTCCTTTATCAAAGATAAGGTGACCATATGTACGTGGATTTATCTCTGGGCTTTCTATCCTGTTCCATTGATCTATCTTTCTGTTTTTGTGCCAGTCCCATACTGTCTTGATTACCGTAGCTTTATAGTATAGTCTGAAGTCAGGGAGGCTGATTCTTCCAGCTCTGTCTTTCGTTCTCAATATTGCTTTGACTATTCGGGGTCTTTTGTGTTTCCATACAAATTGTGATTTTTTTTGTTTTGGTTCTGTGAAAAATGCCAGTGGTAGTTTGATGGAGATTGCATTGAATGTGTGGATTGCTTTGGGTAGTAGTCATTTTCACAATGTTGATTCTTCCAATCCAAGAACATGATATATCTCTCTATCTATTTGTATCATCTTTAATTTCTTTCATCAGTGTCTTATAGTTTTCTGCATACAGGTCTTTTGTCTCCTTAGGTAGGTTTATTCCTAGATATTTTATTCTTTTTGTTGCAATGGTAAATGGGAGTGTTTTCTTGATTTCACTTTCAGATTTTTCTTCATTAGTGTATAGGAATGCCAGAGATTTCTGTGCATTAATTTTGTATCCTGCTACTTTTTGAAATTCATTGACTAGCTCTAGTAGTTTTTTGGTAGCATCTTTAGGATTCTCTATGTATAGTATCATCTGCAAACAGTGACAGTTTTACTTCTTCTTTTCCAATTTGGATTCCTTTTATTTCTTTTTCTTCTCTGATTGCTGTGGCTAAAACTTCCAAAACTGTGTTGAATAAGAGTGGTGAGAGTGGGCAACCTTATCTTATTCCTGATCTTAGTGGAAATGCTTTCAGTTTTTCACCATTGAGGATGATGTTGGCTGTGGGTTTGTCATATACGGCCTTTATTATGTTGATTAAAGTTCCCTCTATGCCTACTTCATGGAGGGATTTTATCATAAATGGGTGTTGAATTTTGTCGAAAGCTTTCTCTGCATCTATTGAGATGATAATATGGTTTTTCTCCTTCAATTTGTTAATATGATGTATCACGTGGATTGATTTGCATATATTGAAGAATCCTTGCATTCCTGGAATAAACCCCACTTGACCATGGTATATGATCCTTTTAATATGCTGTTGGATTCTGTTTGCTAGTATTTTGTTGAGGATTTTTGCATCTATATTCATCAGTGATATTGGCCTGAGGTTTTCCTTCTTTCTGACATCCTTGTCTGGTTTTGGTATCAAGGTGATGGTGGCCTCATAGAGTTTGGCAGTGTTTCTCCCTCTGCTATATTTTGGAAGAGTTTGAGGAGGATAGGTGTAAGCTCTTCTCTAAATGTTTGATAGAATTCGCCTGTGAAGCCATCTGGTCCTGGGCTTTTGTTTGTTGGAAGAGTTTTAATCACAGTTTCAATTTCAGTATTGTGATTGGTCTATTCATGTTTTCTATTTCTTCCTGATTCAGTCTTGGCAGGTTGTGCATTTCTAAGAATTTGTCCATTTCTGCCAGGTTGTCCATTTTATTGGCATAGACTTCCTTGTAGTAATCTCTCATGATCTTTTTTATTTCTGCAGTGTCAGTTTTTACTTCTCCTTTTTCATTTCTAATTCTATTGATTTGAGTCTTCTCCCTTTTTTTCTTGATGAGTCTGGCGAATGCTTTATCAATTTTGTTTATCTTTTCAAAGAACCAGCTTTTAGTTTTATTGATCTTTGTTATCGTTTCCTTCATTTCTTTTTCATTTATTTGTGATCTGATTTTTATGATTTCTTTCCTTCTGCTAACTTTGGGGTATTTTTGTTCTTCTTTCTCTAATTGCTTTAGGTGCAAGATTAGGTTGTTTATTCGAGATGTTTCCTGTTTCTTAAGGCAGGATTGTATTGCTATAAACTTCCCTCTTAGAACTGCTTTTGCTGCATCCCATAGGTTTTGGGTTGACGTGTCTCCATTGTCATTTGTTTCTAGGTATTTTTTGATTGCCTCTTTGATTTATTCAATGATCACTTCGTTATTAAGTAGTGTATTGTTTAGCCTCCATGTGTTTGCATTTTTTACAGATCTTCTCCTATAATTGATATCTAGTCTCATAGTGTTGTGGTCAGAAAAGATACTTGATACAATTTCAATTTTCTTAAACTTACCAAAGCTTGATTTGTGACCCAAGATATGACACATCCTGGAGAATGTTCCATGAGCACTGGAGAAAAATGTGTATTCTGTTGTTTTTGGATGGAATGTCCTATAAATATCAATTAAGTCCATCTTATTTAATGTATCATTTATAGCTTGTGTTTCCTTATTTATTTTCACTTTGGATGATGTGTCCATTGGTGAAAGTGGGGTGTTAAAGTCCCTACTATGAATGTGTTACTGTCGATTTCCCCTTTTATGGCTGTTAGTATTTGCCTTATGTATTGAGGTGCTCCTATGTTGGGAGGATAAATATTTACAATTGTTATATCTTCTTCTTGGTTTGAATCCTTGGTCAAAGTGTCCTCCTTTTTGTCTTCTAATAGTCTTTATTTTAAAGTCTATTTTTTCTGATATGAGAATTGCTACTCCAGCTTTCTTTTGGTTTCCATTTGCATGGAATATCTTTTTCCATCCCCTTACTTTCAGTCTGTATGTGTCCCTAGGTCTGAAGTGAGTCTCTTGTAGACAGCATATATATGGGTCTTGTTTTTGTATCCATTCAGCCAATCTCTGTCATTTGGTGGGATCATTTAGCCCATTTACATTTAAGGTAATTATCGATATGTATGTTCCTTTTCCCATTTTCTTAATTGTTTTTCGTTTGTTATTGTAGGTCTTTTCCTTCTCTTGTGTTTCTTGCCTAGAGAGGTCCCTTTAGCAGTTGTTGTAAAGCTGGTTTGGTGGTGCTGAACTCTCTCAGCTTTTGCTTGTCTGTAAAGGTTTTAATTTCTCCATCAAATCTGAATGAGATCCTTGCTGGGTAGAGTAATCTTAGTTGCAGGTTTTTTTCCTTCGTCACTTTAAATATGTCCTGCCAGTTCCTTCTTGATTGCAGAGTTTCTGCTGAAAGATCAGCTGTTAACCTTATGGGCATTCCCTTGTGTGTTATTTGTTGTTTTTCCCTTGCTGCTTTTAATATGTTTTCTTTGTATTTAATTTTTGTCAGTTTGATTAATATGTGTCGTGGCGTATTTCTCCTTGGATTTATCCTGTATGGGACTCTGTGTGCTTCTTGGACTTGATTAAGAATTTCCTTTCCCATATTAGGGAAGTTTTCAACTATAATCTCTTCAAATATTTTCTCAGTCCCTTTCTTTTACTCTTCTTCTTCTGGAACCTGTATCTTTCAAATGTTGGTGTGTTTAGTGTTGTCCCAGAGGTCTCTGAGACTGTCCTCAGTTCTTTTCATTCTTTTTTTTTATTGTGCTCTGCTGTAGTTATTTCAACTATTTTATCTTCCAGTTCACTTATCCGTTCTTCTGCCTCAATTATTCTGCTATTGATCCCATCTGGAGTATTTTTAATTTCATTTATTGTGTTGTTCATCATTGCTTGTTTCATCATTAGTTTTTCTAGGTCATTGTTAAATATTTCTTGCATTTTGTCTATTCTATTTCCAAGATTTTGGATCATCTTTACTATCATTATTCTGAATTCTTTTTCAGGTAGGCTTCCTATTTCCTCTTCATTGGTTAGGTCTGGTGTGTTTTTATCTTGCTCCTTCATCTGCTGTGTGTTTTTCTATCTTCTCATTTTGCTTATCTTACTGTGTTTGGGGGTCTCCTTTTTGCAGGGTGCAGCTTCGTAGTTCCCATTGTTTTTGGTGTCTGTCCCCAGTGGCTAAGGTTTGTTCAGTGGGTTGTGTAGGCTTCCTGGTGTAGGGGACTAGTGCCTGTGTTCTGGTGGATGAGGCTAGATTTTGTCTTTCTGGTGGGCAGGTCCACGTCTGGTGGTGTGTTTTGGGTTGTCTATGGACTTATTATGATTTTAGCATCCTCTCTGCTCCTGGGTGGTGTTGTGATCCTATCTTGCTAGTTGTTTGGCATAGGGTGTCCAGCACTGTAGCTTGCTGGTCATTGAGTGAAGCTGGGTGCTGGTGTTGAGATGGAGATCTCTCGGTGATTTTCGCCATTTGATATTATGTGGAGCTGGGAGGTCTCTTGTGGACCAGTGCCCTGAAGTTGGCTCTCCCACCTCAGAGGCACAGCACTGACTCCTGGCTGCAGCACCAAGAGCCTTTCATCCACACAGCTCAGAATAAAAGGGAGAAAATGTAGAAAGAAAGAAAGGAAGAAAGGAAGAAAGGAAGGAAGGAAGGAAGGAAGGAAGGAAGGAAGGAAGGAAGGCGGGTGGAAGGAAGGAAGGAAAGAAGTAGGGAAGGAAGGAAAGGAAGAAGGAAAGAAGATAAGATAAAATAAAGTTATTAAAATAGAAAATAATTATTAAGAAAAAAATTAAAAAAAAAAAACGGATGGATAGAACCCTAGGACAAATGGTGGAAGCAAAGCTATACAGACAAAATCTCACACAGAAGTATACACACTCACAAAAAGAGGAAAAGGGGAAAAAATCATAAATCTTGCTCTCAAAGTCTACCTCCTCAATTTGGGATGATTCGTTGTCTGTTTATGTATTCCACAGATGCAGGGTACTTCAAGTTGATTGTGGAGCTTTAATCCGCTGCTTCTGAGGCTGCTGGGAGGGATTTCCCTTTCTCTTCTTTGTTCTCACAGCTCACAGGGGCTCAGCTTTGGATTTGGCCCCACTGCACAGGCTCCCCAGAAGGGGGTTGTGGATAGTGACCTGTGCTCGCACACAGGCTTCTTGGTGGCAGCAGCAGCAGCCTTAGCATCCCATGCCCATCTCTAGGGTCCGCGCTTTTAGCTGCGGCTTGCGCCTGTCTCTGGAGCTCCTTTAAGCAGCACTCTTAATCCCTTCTCCTCGCGCACCAGGAAACAAAGAGGTAAGAAAAAGTCTCTTGCCTCTTCGGCAGGTCCAGACTTTTCCCCGGACTCCCTCCCGGCTAGCCGTGGTGCACTAACCCCCTGCAGGCTGTGTTCATGCCGACAACACCAGTCCTCTCCTGGCGCTTCGACTGAAGCCCAAGCCTCAACTCCCAGCCCCACCCGCCCTGGCGAGTGAGCAGACAAGCTTCTCGGGCTGGTGAGTGCCGGTCGGCACCGATTCTCTGTGTGGGAATCTCTCCGCTTTGCCCTCCGCACCCCTGTTGTTTTGCTCTCCCCCGCGGCTCCGAAGCTTACTTCCTCCACCACCTGCAGTCTCCGCCTGCAAAGGGGCTTCCTAGTGTGTGGAAAACTTTCCTCCTTCACAGCTCCCTCCCACTGGTGCAGATCCCGTCCCTATCCTTTTGTCTCTGTTTATTTTTCTTTTTTCTTTTGCCCTACCCAGGTACGTGGGACTTTCTTGCCTTTTGGTAGGTCTGAGGCCTTCTGCCAGCGTTCAGTAGGTGTTCTGTAGGAGTTGTTCCACATGTAGATGTATTTCTGCTGTATCTGTGGGGAGGAAGTTGATCTCAGCGTCTTACTCTTCCGCCATCTTCCCCTCGTCCTCCAGTTGTATGTTTTATACACTTTTATCAATGCAGCTATGAAGGCCTAAAAATAAAATGGTCATTATTATCGTTCAGATTTAAAAATATATCCCAGAAGATCTTTTCTGCTTTGCTCTGTAATGTCAGGATGTTTGTGGTTTCACAGATATTTTCTATAATTGTGCTACAAGAAAAATTTGAGTAGAAATCTAGATCAATTCATTCAACAGATAATTAGTAGACATCTTCTATGAGCTGGTCTTTGTGCTCAGTGCAGGGAATCTATTTTAATAGTAGTTTTTATTTTCTTTAAACTTTCTTATTGACTCACTCTCCAAATGTTAATATTAAAACATACACACCAAATTAACATATATCAGCTTTAAACTTTGTGGAAGATCTCAATCTCTTTTCTAAGAACAGAGTCAGGAGAGAGGAATACAATGAGCTTTAAATGTTAAGGAGCATTAAGTATGCCTAGACATTATACATTATAATATTCAAATGTATTGAACTATTATAACTATTACATCTGAATTTAAATAAGTAAGAATTTTATTTAATTCCTGGCTTATGGCAGTAAAGGTACCAGAGCATGGGAAGATGTATAACATGGTACAGTCACCTAAAAAATGATAAGGTACAGAAATATATTTTTCTCCTCTCTCTAAGAATTTATTTTTAGTTTTAGATACAGTTGGTGTCACATATGTGTGTGTGTATGTGTGTGTGTGTGTGTGTGTGTGTGTGTGTGTGAAGTATGAGAAAGAGTCTTTGTGTTGTGTAGATCACTTTTGTTTTGGTGTCACAATCCACACTTACCCAAATTATGTTTAGCTTTCTCAAACCACTTCCATACCAAAGGTTCTACTAGTTTGTTAGCTGTAATTTCTTAATAGCTAGATCAATGGAGGAATACTTACTCCTCCCAAAATAAGCCAGATATTAAACAAAAATCTAAAACTTTCCCTTATAAATTCTCATTTTTGAAGTGTCAATAGGAAATATGATTTCCAGCTTTGTGTGAATAAATAGATAATAATGGGTAGGTAGAAAATATCACCCATTCAAATGATCACGAGACTGCATTGTTTGATTTAACATTAATTTTTAATTAGTATTTTTGAGAGCCTACTCTGTGCCAAGTACTCTGTCAGTTACTGAGACTGATGCAAATAACTTAAACGTAGTTCTGACCTGGCTCCCACCTTAGTAGAGAAAATCGCAATTTAAAAACCATAACAAAATAAAGCTTGTAATGTCTTTGTGGACAGTGTGAGCATAAATGGAGAGCAAACTTTGGGGACATGGATGAAAAGTTTACATTGTAAGTGTAGCAGATGCTTCATTTCCATGCTCACATCCCTTCAGTGAGCTGTATCTTACTTCTAATTCCAGCATCTGCATCTCTTGGCCAGATTTGTTTCTTTCCCTGAAGACATTGAAAGGGCACACAGCCCTAATGGTAAGCAAGCCCAAGACATTATCCTCAATCAGTGGCTGGGAGGAGTGTGTAAAGATCTTAGGCTCCTTTTCTCTTGGGTGGGTTAATGCTGAGATGTGTGTTTTACTGTTGCCCAGGTTTCCTGTATGTTAAACTCTAATCATCCCTTGATAGTGGACCTTTTATTGACTGCCCCTCCTACCCTGAATGACTCCCCAGCTTTCCTACAAAGTTTTCCTCTACATCTCAGATGAACTTAGTGCACTGAAATCCTGTTACATGTCTGCTTCTTGTGGATATTTGATTATACAAGTGGCTTTAGGAAGCAAATTCTGTGAATAGAAGACTAAAATTGGAACACTTGTGAGACAAATGGGAAAGAAAACTCCCTTTGAATAGAGTATGTAGGGGAATGATACCCCCTGACATGCTAGAGCATCACATCAACAAGAGTCTCATATGTGGTGACCTGGGATGAGATGTAGGTAGAGGAGGAAGTGGTAGTTTATATGGCATCACCAGCATTTGAGAGATGTGATGGGGATGAAAATCCTAAGGATCTGGAGTTTGTTGGTTGTTGGGAAGGAAGATAACCCAAGGAAGGAGAGTAGGACATGCTCAAATCAGCCAATTATTCATTCGGGTCACAGTATAAAGGCCAAAAGATCTTTATTCCAGTATTTAATCCTTATTTCCTGCAGGCAGAGAGCAGATTTGTTGAAAATCTAGCTTCGGAGCTCATTGTAAAACTAGAATTACCAAAAGTCAGGTTGAAATCCCTGAAGTTGTTCCCTCTACAAACATCCCAGTCAAGGTCATAAATCAGAACACATACCACATACCAGATGGATTAATGCCATATTCAAAGTCTTAAAAGTGGCCAGAACACAAATGGATTATGAGACATGACAGTGGAATATAATAACCTTATTCAAACAGCAGCCACATTCACATCACTGTGATATATATGGCATTGTTTGTTTTGCAAAAATATGTTGTATGAACGTAACTTTTTGAGTACTTTATTATATTGAATAGTGCCCCCTCCTCAAAAAAATATATGTCTAAATCATAATCCCTGTTATCTGTGAATGTAATTAACTGCAGATGTAATTAAGGTAAATATTGAGATGGAGTCACACTGGATTAGAGTAGATCCTAAATCCAATGAGAATATCCTTATAAGGAACAGAAAAGGACACACAGGGAAAAAGCCATGTGAAGGCAGAGGCAGGCATTGGAGTTACGTTGCCACAAGCTGAGCAACTACCAGGAACTGGAGGAGGTTAGGAAGGATTCTTTGCTAGTGTCTTCAGATGGAGTATGGCCCTGCTAACACCTTGACTTTGGGCTGCTGGACTCCAGAGATGTGAGAGAATAAATTTCCATTGTTTTAAGGCAATATAGCAATTTAAATTTCTAGAATAAAAGTGCTGCCTCTGACTTCACTAATTGCAGTGGGTTCTTGTGAATGCCCTAAGGAGACTAAAAACTATCAGTGCAAGTGTGCGTTTTAAGGGGTTGAGCAGGAGTGAGCAGGATAAAAAGCAGGATTGTGGAACATATCCTAGAGCACAATTGTAACTTGGGAGGAAAATTTGTCTTTTATATATTTCTTGAAAGTTACAATCCTCGACATTCATATATATTTTTTATTTAGTTTTAGGACTTAATTGTAGTACCTCTGACACAAACTAGTTATCTAGGTGTGAATTAACTCACATTCCTTGAGACGTAGTTTTTTTCATACACAAAATGAGGGATTTCAGACAGGAGAAAAAAACCTTTTTGTTCTAAAATAATCTCACTGTGATTTCCTGATATATTTAAATCATAAAATCAAAGAACTTTGGTATAAAAGTATTAAATTGATCAATAAAAGTACATGTATAGAGTTGGTCAGTTTTGTTTAATTACTGCCACAGTGATCCATTAGTTACCTGTCTTCATTTTATTTTTTTTAAATTTTATTTATTTAATTTTCAAATTTTAGGTGTTTTAGGTATCCATTCTTTTTTAAAAAAATTAGTTAATTAATTTATTATTTTTGGCTGCATTGGGTCTTTTTTGCTGTGCGCGGGCTTTCTCTAGTTGTGGCGAGCAGGGCTACTCTTTGTTGCGGTGCATGGGCTTCTCATTATGGTGGTTTCTCTTGTTGCGGAGCACGGGCTCCAGGCACGCGGCCTTCCGTAGTGGTGGCTGGCGGGCTCTAGAGCGTAGGCTCAGTAGTTGTGGCGCATGGGCTTAGCTGCTCCGCGGCATGCGGGATTTTCCCAGACCAGGGCTCGAACTGGTATCCCCTGCATTGCCAGGCAGATTCTTAACCACTGTGACACCAGGGAAGCCCACTGTCTGCATTTTAATTGCCTACATTCAATCTATTTATCTCCTTTCATTAAGAAGTAGTACAGTGATTCAAACACATGGATTCTGTTAACAGTGGCAAAATCAAGTGTTGATTCAACTCTTCCTATTCAGTAGTACAATTGGATTATGTTCAGTACCATTGATTCTGTGATCTTGTTTACATATTCACTTATAATATTAACAAAAAATCATCACTATGCAGCCTTAATGTTGAGATGAGAAACTTGCTGCTAATAATCAAAGTTTTATTGAGGAACATTAAAATCTCATTGCTTTGTTTCTTATTATTAATGAAGTCAAACAAGTTTGCATCTATATTTGAATATAAAAGCTGACATATGCTAAATATATTAAGGATATCTCAGTTGGTAATTCAATATATGGAAGATAAACAAATACACGTCACTACATTCAGTGTTTTAAAAATTTGCTGTCCATTTCCTGTACAAAAATCTTTTCATCTTCAAATGTATACCCATTATTCCTTTTTTGCCTGTTCTAACTCATAAAAGAGCATTTTGTTTCTCTATTGTATATATAATCAGAAAGCTTTTTTTTTTAATTTGGAGTATTTTAGATATTGCCTTGTAAATATTCAGTATGTCTAAAAAAATTAGTCATGTGCGTCAGCATTTTTTTTGCTTTGAGTAAAAGCGTATAGATTGCACTGTCCAATATAGTAGTCACTAGCCATATGTGACAATTGAAACTCAAAATGTGGCTAGTCCAAATTGAGATGGGATATATGTGTAAAATGCATAGCAATTTTGAAAATATAGTACATAAAAAAGGAATGACAATTATCTTAATGACTTTATATTTTATACTGAAATAACATTTTAACCATATAAGTTTAAATAAAATATGGTATTAAACTAATTTCATCTGACCCTTTTTTTTTTTAATGTGGATACTAGAAGATACATACTGAATTATACTCACATTTGTGGCTTATTTGATTTTTCTGTTGGACAGTGATGGTCCTATAAATCTTCTGTATGATTTGCAAGCTAGCTTACAAGGAAATAAGTTATAAGAAACGGAGGATAACACGTATTAAATACATATTATGTATGGGACTTTATCCTATTCCTTTTATATATGATCAATTCTCACAAAATCTTCTGAGAATGATGTCATTATTTTCCCCATTTTACTGTTAAGTATTCTAAAGCTTAGATTGGTTAGTTGTTTTATTTTTTAAAACAGGTCTAGTTAAAAGTAAAGTCAGAAGCCAAAGCATGTATTATCTGCTACTTGCAAGTTCCTTAGATTTAATAAATTTAATTTCTTTTTTTTTCAACATCTTTATTGGACTATAATTGCTTTACAATGGTGCGTTAGCTTCTGCTATATAACAAAGTGAATCATCCATACGTATACACTATCCCCATAACCCCTCCCTCTTGCATCTCCCTCCCACCCTCCCTATCCCACTCTTATAGGTGGTCACAAAGCACCGAGCTGATCTCCCTGTACTATGCAGCTGCTCCCCACCAGCAGCCACCAGCTGCTTCCCATTCTACATTTGGTAGTGTATACATGTCCATGCCACTCTCTCACATTGTCCCAGCCCACACTTACCCCTCCCCTTGTCCTCAAGTCCACTCTACATGTCTGCATGTTTATTGCTGTCCTGCCCCTAGGTTCTTCCATCTTTTTTTCTATTTTTAGATTCCATACATATGTGTTAGCATACAGTATTTGTTTTTCTCTTTCTGACTTACATCACTCTGTATAACAGACTCTAGGTCAATCCACCTCACTACAAATAACTCAATTCTGTTTCTTTTTATGGCTGAGTAATATTTCATTGTATATATGTGCCATATATTCTTTTTTTGTGTGTGTGGTTCGTGGGCCTCTCACTGTTGTGGCCTCTCCCATGGCGGAGCACAGGCTCCAGACCCGCAGGCTCAGCAGCCAAGGCTCACAGGCCCAGCCGCTCCGCGGCATGTGGGATCCTCCCGGACTGGGGCAAGAACCCGTGTCCCCTACATCGGCAGGACTCTCAACCACTACGCCATCAGGGAAGCCCACCTTATCTTCTTTATCCATTCATTTGTCCATGGACACTTAGGTTGCTTCCATGTCCTGGCTACTGTAGATAGTGCTGCAATGAACATGGTGGTACATGACACTTTTGAATTAAGGTTTTCTCAGGGTATATGCCCAGTAGTGGGATTGCTGGGTCATGTGGTAGTTCTATTTGTAGTTTTTTAAGGAACCTCCAAACTGTTTTCCATAGTGGCTCTATCAATTAACATACCCGCCAACAGTACAAGGGGATTCCCTTTTCTCCACACCCTCTCCAGCATTTATTGTTTGTAGACTTTTTGATGATGGCCATTCTGACTGGTGTGAGGTGATACCTCATTGTAGTTTTGATTTGCATTTCTCTAATGATTAGTGACGTTGAGTATCCTTTCATGTGTTTGTTGGCAATCTGTATATCTTCTTTGGAGAAATGTCTAATTAGGTCCTCTGCCCATTTTTGAATTGGGTTGTTTGATATTGAGCTGCATGAGTTTCTTGTATATTTTGGAGATTAATCCTTTGTCAGTTGCTTCGTTTGCAAATATTTTCTACCATTCTGAGGGTTGTCTTTTCATCCTGTTTATGGTTACCTTTGCTGTAAAAAGCTTTTAAGTTTCATTAGGTCTGATTTATTTGTTTTTGTTTTTATTTCCCTTCCTCTAGGAGGTGGGTCAAAAAGGATCTTGCTGTGATTTATGTCATAGAGTGTTATGCCTATGTTTTACTCAAAGAGATTTATAATGTTTGGCCTTACATTTAGATCTTTAATCCATTTTGAGTTTATTTTTGTGTATGGTGTTAGGGAGTGTTCTAATTTCATTCTTTTACATGTAGCTGTCCAGTTTTCCCAGCACCACTTATTGAAGAGGCTGTCTTTTCTCCATTGTATAATCTTGCCTCCTTTATCAAAAATAAGGTGACCATATGTGTGGGGGTTTATCTCTGGGCTTTCTATCCTGTTCCATTGATCTATATTTCTGTTTTTGTGCCAGTACCATACTGTCTTGATTACTGTAGCTTTGTAGTATAGTCTGAAGTCAGGGACCCTGATTCCTCCAGCTCTGTTTTTCTATCTCAAGATTGCTTTGGCTATTCAAGGTCTTTTGTTTTTCCATATAAATTGTGAAATTTTTTGTTCTATTTCTGTGAAAAATGTCAGTGGTAGTGTGATAGGGATTGCCTTGAATCTGTAGATTGCTTTGGTAGTATAGTCATCTTTCTTGTATCATCTTTAATTTCTTTCATCAGTGTCTTATAGTTTTCTGCATACAGGTCTTTTGTCTCCTTAGGTAGGTTTATTCCTAGGTATTTTATTTTTTTGTTGTTGCAGTGGTAAATTGGGAGTGTTTCCTTAAGTTCTTTTTCAGATTTTTCATCATTAGTGTATAAGAATGCAAGAGATTTCTGTGCATTAATTTTGTATCATGCTACTTTACCAAATTCACTGATTAACTCTAGTATTTTTTTGGTGGCACTTTAGGATTCTCTATGTATAGTGTCATGTCATCTGCAAAGTGACAGCTTTACTTCTTTTCCAATTTGGATTCCTTTTATTTCTTGTTCTTCTCTGACTTCTGTGGCTAAAACTTCCAAAACTATGTTGCATAATAGTGGTGAGAGTGGGCAACCTTGTCTTTTTCCTGATCTTAGAGGAAATTGTTTCAGTTGTTCACCATTGAGGATGATGTTGGCTGTGGTTTGTCATATATGGCCTTTATTATGTTGAGGAAAGTTCCCTCTATGCCTACTTTCTGGAGGGTTTACATCATAAATGGGTGTTGAATTTTGTCAAAAGCTTTTTCTGCATCTCTTGAGATGATCATATGGTTTTTCTCCTTCAATTTCTTAATGTGGCATATCACATTGATTGATTTGCGTATATCTATATCTATATCTGTCTGTATCTATATCTATCTATCTATCTATCTATCTATATATATATATATATTTTTTTTTTTTTTTGCGGTACACGGACCTCTCACTGTTGCGGCATCTCCCATTGTGGAGCACAGGCTCCGGACGTGCAGGCTTAGCGGCCATGACTCACGGGCCTAGCCGCTCCGCGGCATGTGGGATCTTCCCGGACTAGGGCACGAACCAGTGTCCCCTGCATTGGCAGGTATACTCTCAACCACTGCACCACCAAGGAAACCCTGATTTGTGTATATTGAAGAATCCTTGCATTCCTGGGATAAACCCCATTTGATCATGGTGTATGATCCTTTTCCTGTAGGATTCTGTTTCCTAGTATTTTGTTGAGAATTTTTCATCTATGTTCTTCAGGGATATTGGCCTGTAGTTTTCTTTCTTTGTGACATCTTTGTCTGGTTTTGATATCAGGGTGATGGTGGCCTCATAGAATGAGTTTGGGAGTGTTCCTCCATCTGCTATATTTTGGAAGAATTTGAGAAGGATAGGTGTTAGTTCGTCTCTAAATGTTTGATAGTATTCACCTGTGATGCCATCTGGTTCTGGGCTTTTGTTTGTTAGAAGATTTTTAATCTCAGTTTCAATTTCAGTGCTTGTGATTTTTCTGTTTTTTTTCTTTCTTCCTGGTTCAATCTTGGGGGGTTGTGCTTTGCTGAGAATTTGTCCATTTCTTCCAGGTTGTCCATTTTATTGGTATATAGTTGCTTTTAGTAATCTCTTATGATCCTTTGTATTTCTGCAGTGTCAGTTGTTATGTCTCCTTTTTCATTTCTAATTCTATTGATTTGAGTCTTTTCCCTTTTATTCTTGATGAGTCTGCCTAATGGTCTGTCAATTTTGATTATCTTCTCAAAGAACCAACTTTTAATTTTATTGATCTTTGCTATTGTTTCCTCCATTTCTTTTTCATTTATTTCTGATCTGATCTTTATGATTTATTTCTTTCTGCTAAGTTTGGGTTTTTTTTGTTCTTTCTCTAATTGCTTTAAGTGTAAGGTTAGGTTGTTTATTTGAGATGTTTCTTCTTTCTTGAGGTAGGATTGTATTGCTATAAACTTCCCTCTTAGAACTGCTTTTTCTGCATCCCATAGGTTTTGGATCATCGTGTTTTCATTGTCATTTGTTTCTAGGTACTTTTTGATTTCCTCTTTGATTTCTTCAGTGATCTCTTGGTTATTTAGTAGTGTATTGTTTAGATTCCATGTGTTTGTATTTTTTTACAGTTTTTTTTTCCTGGAATTGATATCTAGTCTCATAGCATTGTGGTTGGAAAGATACTTGATATGATTTCAATTTTCTTAAACTTACCAAGACTTGATTTGTGACCCAAGCTATGATCTATCCTGGAGAATGTTGCAGCAGCACTTAATAAGAAAAGGTATTCTGTTGTCTTTGGATGGAATGTCCTATAAATATCGATTAAGTCTATCTTCTTTAATATGTCATTTATAGCTTGTGTTTCCTTATTTATTTTCATTTTGGATGATCTGTCCATTGGTGAAAGCGGGGTGATTAATCCTAATCTTGATTGTAGGTTTTTCTGTTTCAGCACTTTAAATATGTCCTGCCACACGCTTCTGGATTGCAGAGTTTTTGCTGAAAGATCAGGTATTAACCTTATGGGAATTCCCTTGTATGTTATTTGTTACTTTTCCCTTGCTGTTTTAAATATTTTTTCTTTGTATTTAATTTTTGATAGTTGATTAATATGTGTCTTGGCATGTATCTCCTTGGATTTATCCTGTATGGGACTCTCTGCACTTCCTGGACTTGATTGACTATTTCCTTTCTCATATTAGGGGAGTTTTCAACTATAATCTCTTCAAATATTTTCTCAGTCCCTTTCTTTTTCTCTTCTTCTTCTGGGGACCCTATAATTCAAATGTTGGTGCATTTAATGATGTCACAAAAGTCTTTGAGACTGTCCTGAATTCTTTTCATTGTTTACTCTGCTCTGCGGTAGTTATTTCCACTATTTTATCTTCCAGGTCACTTATCCGTTCTTCTGCCTCAGTTATTCTGCTATTGAGTCCTTCTAGAGAATTTTTAATTTCATTTAATGTGTTGTTCATCATTGTTTGATTGCTCTTTAGTTTTTCTAGGTCCTTGTGAAACGTTTCTTGTATATTCTCCTTTCTATTTCCAAGATTTTGCATCATCTTTACTATCATTATTCTGAATTCTTTTTCAGGTAGATTGCCTATTTCCTCTTCATTTGTTTGGTCTGGTGGGTTTTTACCTTTCTCCTTCATCTGCTGTGTATTTCTGTGTCTTCTCATTTTGTTTAACATACTGTGTTTGGGGTCTCCTTTTCTCAGGCTGCAGGTTCATAGTTCTTGTTGTTTTTGGTGTCTGCCCCCAGTGGCTAAGGTTGGTTCAGTGGGTTGTGTAGGCTTCCTGGTGGAGTGGACTAGTGCCTGTGTTCTGGTGGATGAAGCTGAATCTTGTCTTTCTGGTGGGCAAGACCACATCTGGTGGGGTGTTTTGCGATGTCTGAGAACTTAGTATGATTTTAGGCAGCCTCTCTGCTAATGGGTGGGGTTGTGTTACTTTCTTGCTATTTGTTTATCATGGGGTGTCCAGCACTGGAGATTGCTGGTCGTTGAATGGAACTGCATCTTAGCATTGAGATGGAGATCTCTGGGAGAGATCTTGCCGATTGATAATACCTGGGGCTGGGATGTCTCTGGTGGACCAATGTCCTGAATTTGGCTATCCCACCTCAGAGCCTTGGGTCCCACAGCTGGCCAGAGTACTAAGACCCTGTGAGCCATATGCCTGGAGAAGATGGGCTATGAGTTGGATGTCAGCCACTGCCCTGTTGTAACTCTGTCTCAGCTGTCTCCAAAGGTCACCCAGATATATTTGGTTATTCCACCATTCCTCAGAACTTGCACATGACAGTCTCAGATTTGTAGATGTCCTCCTGATACTCTTCATTGAAATACCTTGACTTCATGATGGTGAGAGATATGCTAATAGTGTTGGTTCTCTTCAGTTCAGTGACTGGGACAATCTAAGCCTTTGTGTGGCCAAGTCAGGAGCAGCTGTGCAATGGTTCCAAAGTAATAACATGTCAGATTCCAAGAAGGCTTTCTGCAGTGCCTGAGCAGTATTCCAAAGCAGCCAGTCCACTCAGCTGCAGCATTCTGACTGGGGATCTCAGTGGGACCCTATCAGGATTTCTGCCTGCCCTAGAGCCAAACTTGCCCACCCAGGCAAGGAGCAGAGGAGAGCATCTCCTGGCTCTGTCTCACCAGAGGAGTGGACACCTGGAAGCTGTGCAGCCAACAGCTTTGGAGCTCACAAATTTAATTTCTAGTAGAAGATGTCAGAGATTGTTGTTGTCTTCAGTATCTACTTTCCCACTTATTATAGTAATAGAATTCTTAATTTTTGTTGGGCCCTGATTTCCAACCCACTTGCAGTTCTATATAATGTACGACTAAGGGATGCAAGCAGATGGGAATCTTCCTCAGGGAATCTACTTCAGAATGATGATGTGTGTTCTTTGCCTCTTCTTCTTTACTCCTTTCTCCTTGAATGTGTGATGCCTGGAGTCAAAGCAATTAGTTTGGACTTTAAGACTTTGGGATAATAACACTCCTAGGATAAGATTACTTGAGTTTCTGGAAATGTCACACAGAAGAATTGGCATAAAAACAGTTGGATGATTTACCTCAAGACTTCCACATGTAAGAACAGTAAAATTAGATATTGTTGAAGATATTGATATGCTTGGTCTTTGTGATTTTTAAATATGCTTAATCCTACTTGATACCAATAATAATGAAATAGCCTTTAAAATGGAATGAAAAGTATTTCTGTAATAGGTTTCAATTTCTGGATAAACAGTAACTGAAAAGTCTGAAAAATAATGATAACTTGGCAGTAGAAAATGGGAACGTTTTAACCAAGGGACTTGTAGGGCTTTCTGGCCATGGTAAGAAGCAGAGGGGCAGAAAAGGGGATAAAAGAATTTAACAAAATACAAATGACAAGCAAAAGATACAACCTGACATAGTTGCTCTACAATTGTGCCTAAAACCCTTTAGTATCTCAGAGACATCTTTCATTCTTATCTTAACTAGTGCCATTTTGTGTTCAGATCTCCCTACCACATCATCTTGAGCTCAGAGATGGCATAAATACACCTTAAAGTGGTAAATATACGCTATAAGCAGGAACAAGTTCAGTACTTTCTCTACTAGACTTTAGGTTAACAGAAGCATATAAAATAAAGGATAACAGAAGCAGATAAAAATGTCCATTCCTGATCTGTCTCAACCATATAAATAAGGGAAAATGAACAAAATCCATGAGAGGAGACTCCCCTTGTCTACCACGGCTATACAAAAGTGTAGAGCTGGTAACCAATACAAAAATGCCAACAATAACTGATACCTCCAAATGTAAAGTGGACAGCTCAAAAAATGGGGAAACTATTCATTTTATTTTGCTACTTGCTCAAGACTTGATTTTCATTTTTCCCACTTTTAGGTCATCATTTTGCCCATGAAGATTTTCATTAAACTTTCATCTGACAGGCAGGTCTTCAAACCTGGGATTAGTTTCGTAATAGGAATCCTTGCTTGAGGCTCTATCTGCATTTCTAAGTCAGAACGTTGCTCATGGTTTTTGCCAGAGGGAATTTTTAGAGGTTGGTACAGATTCTGGTTTAAGGACACTCTCCTAGTCTTTTCCCTCCATCCAAACCCTTCCGTTCAGTCTTACTGAATTTATTTAAGCAGTCTTGCTCTTCTGGACTTCAAGCTGAGGAATAAGAATAAGTAAACATAGATATTGACCACTAGAGATGGTATTACCTTTCATGACTTCCTTGAAATATAAAGCAGTGTTGAGACTAAACAGCGTGATTTTAAGGAAGTTCACAAAATCTATTAACTGAGTTAAATTTATAAGTTACTAACTCTCAGTGGCCTGCAGGAATTGTTTTCTTTTTAATTTTTTTACTAATCTAATTACATTATTTTCTTTATATATGTTATGTACCAAAATAAAACTTTCTCTTAAAATATCTGGAAACTGAAAGCAGATAAAATGGAAATTTATTTGGGATATTTTTCTATACCCAATACTGTATTCAAGGCTGACATATTTAAGAGATGGGAATATTCCTTCAGAAGTGTAGAGTAGGCAAAAATCCAAGCATGGTGTGACTCTCTAACTTAGGAAAACTGGGTTAAGCCTTTAAAAACTAAGGAGCAAACAAAATGAACACAATGATTTAGAAAATATTCTACCTGTTTTCCCTCGGTTATCTTAATGTTTTAAAGACATTGGTCCTGCACAGATGGTGCTCCTGAAACAATGCTGTCTGCTTAAGTTTTTAATATAATTATGAAATTCAGCATTCCTGGGATATAGCTACATTTCTCAGAAAACCTATAAATATTTCTCAGATGACTTTGAATACAAGAAGTGACTCCAAGCTAATGAAAATTGAATGGGGGCTGGAGTTTTTCCCCAAAGCCTAATGTTTAGAATTTTAATCTACCGAATTCAGTCAGCCCTAATTAGAGGACTTCAGCACTACGCAGACATCAATCACCATGTTATGACTCTGGGGAGGTACGTGTGTGTAATTAATCACCACGCATACCTGCCATTTCTTCTTTTCCCTTGTGAAGATTAGAAGGGAAAGAGATGAGTAGAGTTACCACATTGTGTAAACAATGCCACATCTTAGCGGCTCAATTATTTTACTTTCCTAGAAGAAAAGCCTTGCTTTAAAAAGTTGCTA
Source organism: Delphinus delphis (assembly GCF_949987515.2). Lineage (NCBI taxonomy): Eukaryota > Metazoa > Chordata > Mammalia > Artiodactyla > Delphinidae > Delphinus > Delphinus delphis. The sequence continues at coordinate 52,057,047 of NC_082684.1, read as the reverse complement.
ATGTTCATTTTTTTCATTCTTTCTAGTATACACACTCATGGGCATTTTCTTCTTCTAGCCTGAAAACTGCAGAGCTATTTCCCTAGGTAGGGAGCAGAGGGTGGGAAATTTACTGACTGTCTTATGAAGAGTGTGCTGTTCTACCTCAAAGGACAGAGTTCCCCCATGTGAATCCCCAGTGTTTATCCATGAAACACCTGTCTTTTCTTTGAAGACTTCCATCAAAGTACTGAGAGAATCTGACCTTTCTTAACTTATGAGATAATGACAAGACTGCCAAACATGTGTTGTCTCATAATTGCTCTTACAGATCTGTGCCATAAGCTATGATTAAATACCAGGAGAAAGGTCATGAAAAGATAAAACATAAAAAATGGCTTATTTATGGAAATTAATGAATTTAGAATTCTGTAGCACCTATGATAAACCACACATACAGTGAGACAATAAGTGTTAATGAACTTTAAATGTTGAAGAATATTTTTCTGCTGGGCCATCAACAAGTTTGTGTATGAGCGGCAGATTTTGCATATTAAATGCTGATATTTGTACTCTGCAGGACAATAATGAGAAAAGGGGTGGAGTTGTCTTTCAGTGTAAAATAATAAAGAATAAAGGACTCTAGTCTCTATAGTTTCCCAAGGGAATTGTATTCTTTAAGTTACTCAGCTCAAATGTAATTGTGTCTCATCCAAATTTCAAATTCAAAAATTTTCCCTTCAAACAAATCAGAGGAGGCAGAAACAACATACACCACTGGGTCCAAGGTTCAAAAACCATTGGAAGTATCAGAGTGGACCATAAAGATAGAGCAAAGAAACTACTGGACTTGGAACAAAATTTGCTTTTCTGGCAACTCTTCACTGTAGGTAAAGCAATGCATCTTAAGGACATGACACAATTTTGGGGGCCTTTGATCTGAAGGGAAGTCAAGAGGTTCCTAAAGCTCTGAGAGGCAGCTGGTAAATGAGAAAGCTTATATCTGAGAGCAGGAACAAATAGACCTCTGGTTAAAAGCCCCAAAATTAATGCAACAAGAGAAAATGCAAATCAGAAATTGTTCAAAGATAAAAGTGATGGTAGCAGAAGCAGAGTACTAGGAATTTGAGTTGTGTGTTAGAATTTGGACTCAAAGACAATTAAATGAGCCTTCCTTATGCAAAGAAAGGCAAGCACAAAATTTTAGAAAAGGACTTAAAAATCAAACCATGATTGGGTATTCTGCTTCTGCCTATCTGAGGGTTAATTCCTGAATCCTTAATTAGAAGGAAGCATATCTATGTTACCAAGTCTCTTGACATTGCAATTTTGACAATTGAGGATCCAAGGGAAAAGTCAAGAAGAAAATGCCAGTCATGCAATCTTAGCAAATTTTATTTTTCTTGGCTCCAAGCCTTTACAGGAAAGCAGATTGTGATGAATCCAAAGTCTGTTTCAGGCAGGAAAATATTTGGGATTACATTAGCAAGAAAAGGTTGCAGATGATATCAGAAATTTATTTTTTAAAACATACTTGATATGAATTCAGGTATATGTCAAGTAGCTAGCAGAAAGAGGGATGATCAAATTTGTGAAAAACATTAAAATGAAGACATGAGCTAATATTTTGTGATCTAACTTTTTTTTTTTGCGGTACGCGGGCCTCTCACTGTTGTGGCCTCTCCCGTTGTGGAGCACAGGCTCCGGACGCGCAGGCTCAGTGGCCGTGGCTCACGGGTCTAGCCGCTCTGCAGCATGTGGGATCTTCCCGGACCGGGGCACGAACCCGTGTCCCCTGCATCGGCAGGCGGACTCTCAAGCACTGCGCCACCAGGGAAGCCCTGTGATCTAACTTTTAAAGCAATTTCCCACTTGAATTTTGGGAAAGGATTTAGAAAGGACTTAATTCCAAAAATTTTTAATAAAAATACTATAAGGTTACCAGTTTTTCCTTTGAAACAATAGGACAGGATCAACCTTCTTCTTTGTAGAAAAATAATCTACTTATGATATCTAAGTAAAGGCAGCAACAGAAAAAAATAGCAAGAATGTTACCAGTAGTGCTAAGGAAGCATTTTATGAAGTGAGGCAAAGCAAAGACAATGTTGGATTGCCTGCACCTTTAAAGACAAAAGCATTGAAAAGGAGAATGATGAATTATCTTGGTTGAAAGATTTTTTTTTTTTTGTAGAGTACTCATGTTTTAGGTCATCCTTTCATCCAATAGTGCTGATTCATCAGTTTGAAGAAATTAATAAATTAAATGCCAGGTTTGGTATCATGTTCTTTGTGGGAGCTCAGTAAACATTAATCAAGGGAGCCGATGAGAATTTACAAAGGAGAAAAACAGTATCATCCACCTATTTGTGACATACAATAAAAATTGTAGTAGCCCTGGCATTTAAAATATGGGCTACATGTGGCTGTCTTTCTTATTTTGGTGACCCTGTTTCAAGGGCAAGTTGACTTCTTTGATAGATGGATAATTCTATCTTGAATTTCTAATCACATTACTCTGCAAAGTTCCCTTTAAAGAAAAAGAAGTACCTAAAGTACCAACAGTTATGTCTATGCAAAACGTCAAACGGAGTTAACATCTTTCTAAATTAGAAAAATGATATTGGTAACTCTTCAGTACTCAGGTTGCAATTATTAGATCTGAAGATTTAATATGTTCAGTTACTCATTTTGGTAATTCAATAGATAAATATTTAGGGAACTTACTGTGAACCAGGCTATCAAAAATAAATGAATACCACCTCTTTCAATTATTAAAATTATCATTATTACTTAGCAGTGCATTGCATACTAATGAGGTAGTAGGATGAGGGAGAGGGCTAGGGGGACACAGAAGAAGAAAGAAGAAGAAGAAGAAAGGTAGGAGAGGAAAATAACATTCAGACATTCTGAAGGTACTTTCCTATACCTCATTTCACTTAGTCTTTAACCTTTACATCACCCCACTGAGATAGGTGTGACTACCTATCTTCCCTACATATTTTTTTCTTTATATTTCTTTTTTAACAAATGAAAAATTCTTTGCTTAAAGTTATGTGATTCTCCTAGCAATTAAATTATGTAGCTAGGATTTGAAGCTGTGTCTATTTTACTTCTGATATAGTATATCAGTATAACTATAGTGGTTATAATTTTAACCACATTGCCTTAGGATCTAAGGGGAACACTTCTGCTATGACATCCCTACTGAACCATGTTATATCATTCCTAGCTATAAAACAGACTAATGGTTCCAGGAACCCATAACAAGTTTGAACTAATGGCCCGTTTTGCTCAATGACACAGTCATTTCAAATCCCACTGTTTACCATTACTTATTGTGGGAAATATTTGTAATTTCCAGAAACTAAGCATCCTAGTTAATGCATTAGCACCTGAACTCTAATTTCCTTACTATCTTGGACATCTAATCTGTTCCCATTTTTTATCCCTTTTGAGAAGGTCAAGATTAAAGCACTGTGCCCTTGGAATCTCTGCACCAGTAATTAACATCCCATAAATCTTCAGTCTTTTACTTATGCTCACCTCCTGACCCTATCTAAAATTAAACTCTCTGCTGAGGATAATGCTTTGCCTGCATCCCTCAGATCTAGGAGGTAGATAGGATGTCCTCAATTTTTAAAAGCTTTATTTTAAGCATTTCAGTTTTCTACTACACTTCTTATTGATTCATTTTATTTATTCTACCATATTTATTTTCTTCCTTCATCAACACCATCTTTCCCGCACTTCCATTTTCACTCAATTTATATACATTGAGCTATCATTAAAATCACTGCATTGAAAACATTCACAATTCCCTTTCCCACTCAACCTCCATCATCTTTGAATGCAGGGTCCTCCACCTCTGCACGTGCCACAAAACTGCTGGCTGTAGCTGGGGGGAGATATCACAAGCATGGTGTTCTGTTTCACTAGTAATTCACAACCGCAAACAAATACTAGCACTACCAAGTAAACCTACTATTTTTTGTTGGTACATTTTCCTTTATCTTCCAAGTTTTTACCACCTCTCTTTCCCACCATCCTTCACTCTCATGTAATGATTTCACTTCATGTTTCATTGAGAAAATAAAACCTAACATTGAAAAAGAACATTTTTTTCTACTAATACATCTATAATCCAACACAATTTTGTATCTTCCATCTGTCTTCTCTCTTATTCCCTTACTTTTATCTAAATCCCTTCTTTATCTTTGGTTCTGGATAATATTCATTTGATTTTAGTCAAAATTTTAGCTTATTCTCTATTCATCACTCTCTTCTAAATCATCAAATTATCCTGCTCCACTGGATTATTAACATTAGCTGATCTAGTGTCTCCTACTAAGTGAATTATAACTCCACTGTAAAACAAACAAACAAACAAATTCATCCTTGATGACACAACCCCTCCAGTGATGGGTCATTTTCTATTCCTCTTCATAGAGAAAATATTCAAAGCATCTTCTACAATTTGTGTCTGATTTTCTCATTTTCTGTTTACTTGTCAACCAATTTTAGTTGTGCTTCTGTCCCCACAACTACTGAGACTATATACTAACCTAGGTGATAAAAAAACAACACATTGCCAAACTTACCAATATTTCTTTAGCCTCATCTTACTTGAAGTCTCATCAATACCCCCTTCTTTCTGGGATGAGTCCTCTCTTGGATTCTTTCATATCACACATTCCTGACTTTCCTCTTCTCTCTCCTTTTCTCTCCTTCTTAGGCTCTCTTTTCAGGATATACCTACTTAAATGTGCCCCAGAGGTTAAGCTGGAGGACTTTAGTTCTTTTCTATCTACCCTCCACCCCAGTGATTACATCAAATACCAAGGCTATAAATAATATTTTTATGTGATGATTATACAGTTTATATGTTCAGATGGCTAATTCAATAATTTATTATACATCTTTAGTTGGATATGTAATAGGCATCTCAAATTTAGCATGTCCAATATGCATTGCATCTTGTATCCCTTCCCAGGAGTCCTCTTCTCAGTAAGTAACACTGCAGAGCCCACAACTTGGAAACACCCTTTATTTTTCTCACTCGTGTTTTCATCATCCAACCCATCATTACGTGCTTTTAGGAATAACTCAAGTATTTCCAAATATACCAATTTTCCCACCTCAATTTCTGGGCCCCATTCAATCAGTGTTTTCATATAGTATTTAGAATGACAGTTTTTTTTTTTTTAAATCCAATCAAATGATGTCTCTTTTCAGCTATAAAATTCCTCAATGACTTCGCACTTTTAAAAGCATAAAATCCAAACTTCTTACTACAGCCTTTAGGCCTACCAGCTGTCTCACCTGATTCTGAACTCTTCTCATTCACTATCATACAATCATATCATACAGGCTCTTTTTGTTCCTTTTCCTTGCTTCAGGGCCCTAGCTCTTGCCCTTTCTATTCTTTGCCAGGGATGTTTTCTTAGGGACCTCCCAGTACTGATTCCTTTGTGTTTCTTGTCTCTCAGCTCATGTCTCATCTGTAGAGAAGCTCTTCATTTTCACACAGTGAAAATCCTTCCCCATGATTCCATCACATCATCTTGTTTATTCATTTTATTTCAAAATATGTTGTAACATTATTTTTCTTTTCCATTTAAATTTAAATTCAGTCAGAATAAGGGTCTTGTCTACCCTGACAAGATGGGACCTAAAGCTCTCTTGCCTAGAAGCGTCACTTGCACGTAGTAGGTACTCAATAATGATTTGTTAAAGAGCGAGTCAGTGGATATGTCATTCCCCAGGATCATCAGTAAAGGAAATATAAATGCTAGAAAAAAGAGACTGTGATGCCCAAAATTCAAAAGCTTGTTACAATTTTCATAAGGATTAATCTTTATAAGTGTGATAATGAAGAATGTTGCTATTTCTAGGATGTCAACAGAGGCAGCTAATAGTGCAGAATGTGGGCAAGATGAGTCTCAGAAGTGAGACTTGGAAGGTCCAAAAGAGCTAATTTTTTACTTCAGAAATTCTAATTTTTAAAATTCCATTTTCTTACCATTTTTGGAAACATCTCATGTTTCTTAAAAGAGTAACTGGAGCCACATTCTGTACACTAAATCCATGTTTTGATTTAATCATATAGCACATGTGATAGGGATGGAGATAGTTACATCAATGGACTTTCTGTTTTCTAATAAGATTTCCTATAAATCCATGTCAGAGATGCTACTATGCTTTTAGCTCTAAATTAATTAATCTCCCTTTACCACTTTATAGATTTATTCCTTTCTTGGTGTCCAAAACCTTTAAACTCTGATTTTATTTTGAAAATAATAAATCATTCTAGAGAATGGATGAAAGATTTGTTAAGACAGTGGCCGGTAAAAGAGATCTAGAAATGCGAGGGTATGCTTCACAATGGTAACCCTCCATTTCCCAAAAGTATAAGTGCAGCTATATTGATTAATCCAGAATCTAAATTTATTGTTCAGATGCCCAATGATGATCCTTGTTCAATTATTTAAAGAGGTTTTTTGGAAGACAGTTCTTCATGGATCTCTCATGTTTTCTGCCTGTCTTGCTAACAAGGCACTAACTTGCCCTTTTTCTAGATCCTTTTCAAGGATGTCTGTATAGAACACAACCTTGAGAAATAGTGATGGTGTCTCTCTCTGAAGCACTAAAAATGATTGAAGTTGCCTATGCTCCGGGTTCTTCTTTTGTAATGAAACATGATACTTGTGCAGTTATCATCAGGCCCCGTTTTCATTACCATGTGAGAATTCGGGCTTGGCAGCTGAGGCAAAGTGCTGAAATTTTGGTTACTGCTATTTCTTTGAGTTATCAACTCTCCTTTTTCTCTAGCCTAGGAGCTGTGTGTCTTTTACCAGCATCTATATAGTGATGACAGGCTAAATTGTTTGCTCGTGAGTAGGTTAAAATTTCAGATCCTTCGTGGTTCTTGATATTTATCTAGTAGTCTACGAGCTCATCAATGCCTTTTGTTTCTTATGTGACAATATCTGTTTATCTCTTGTTATTAACTATTTGCATAACATTACACCACTATTTGTATTGTATAGAACAAATTCCATTAAAGTGAAATTTGATAGTACTATATTAATATCTACCACTCTCTATTTTCTTTCTGTCTTTTAAAAATTAACCTTAACTTTTTGTTTTATTTGCTCTATTATTAGAAACATGCAAAAATAACAATTTGTGTTTTGAATTAAGTTTAGGAATTATTGTTTTGGAGATGTGTTCCCACAAAATACTAAAATGTTTGCTCTGATAAAAATCACATTGGGTAAATTTGAGCATTTTCTGTACAAAATATTGTAATTTGAGAGCTTCTGTGCCTTTAGTCTGGATAAACCTCAGAATGAGTTAGTTTAATGAAAAAATTCAGTCTCTATTACATAGCAAACTGACTTAGAAACACATAAGTTGAAATATACCACAAACAAAATTGTTATCAAATCAGTAGTAGTTCTTCACAGCTTCATAAGGTATGGCCATTTAACTACACTGACTGTAACATCTCTCCATGGTTTGTTTGTTCATCTATTTATTCATTCATTTGGGAGAACTCAAACTGAATGAGATACATGGACTTTCTGTTTTTAGGCCTTCAGCTGGAAAAATAGAGTCTTATTTGCCCAGAAATGCATATATATATATATATCCCTTTATGTATAACTTCCTATGTGGACTCACTAGATGTTTTCACATTCATAATTAATTGAATAAAAGTACATTCCAACAACTCATCAAATTTAAACAATAAGAAAAAGAACTGCTGTAAGTGTGTACATTCAAACAAATGGTTTTCTGTCCTAGAATTTAGGTCTTCAGAGGAAATTGGATTGGAATAATAGGAAGGGCCGTCCAATGACTTCAAAATATATGATTGTCCTGATGGTTTACTAGGAAATTTGCATTCCATAAATTTAGCCATGTATGAGAGTAAACAATCAGATCATACATGTGTAAGAGGACTCAGAATTCAAATCACAGTAATCTTGAGAGTGATATTAGGGAAGCCCAATTTGAATTTAATAAATCAAAATTTGATTAAGCATGTATCAAACTGTCTTAGTCCATTAGTGTTGCTATAAAAAAATACCACAGAGTCGGTAGCTTATAAACAACAGAATTTTATTTCTCACAGTTCTGGAGGCTGGGATGTCCAAGATCGGGGCGGTAGAGCGTGGCAAAGGCCCACTTCCTGGTCCATAGCCTGTGCCTTCTCTCTGAATCTCTGTAGGGTCTCTTTTATAAGAACACAAGTTCTTATAAAACTAGCTGGCTGAATCCCCCTGATGACAAATCACCTCTCAAAGGACCTACCTCCTAATATCACCATAATGGACATTAGGATTTCAACATCTGAATTTGGGGGGGAAATATTCAGACCATAGCACAAGCCAAGTTTAGAGACTAAAGCCTCTGTTATTTCTAACATACAAAAACAATTTACCAAATGCTTACTATGTGTGAAACATTGTATATAAAATAATGATCAAAACAAGTAAGAACCCTGACTTCCTGGAGCTTGCAATTCAATCCACATTGACTAAGTAATTATTTAAATTAATTTAAATTCAAAATTTTGCTAGATGCTATGAAGTAACTACTCCAGTGTTATAAAAGATTTAATTTAGTTTCACACTAAGGAAGGCCTCCTGAGAACAGCAGGGCACATTGGAGTGGAATATAAATAGAAGTAAGCTCCGCAGAGTCTCTCTGGGGTTGGTGGTGGAGAAGGGGCTTGTGGTTACTTAGAACCCAACATTCATATTCCTCTATCAAGGCTTCCCAAAGTGATGGAGAGTATTTGTTGCTAACTAGCTAAAAGAGACTTCTTAAAGATCTACTAATTCCTGTGTCCCGTGTCCATATTTACCAAACAAACTTTTGATAATGTGGTGCCTGCTATAACTTACCTTCAGTGAGAGAGGATATGAGTCATATTTCACATCATTATACATTTTATAAAATATTATTTAGATTATAATTTGACTTTACATGTTACTCAGGCTGCAGGAAGGAAAAGCACTAACTTTAGCATTCTTGTCACATTTGCAGCTGTATTGTAAATTAGCATATTAGCATTTGGCTTTCCTCAATCAGTCTGTTTGAGCTTAATATATATCCAACTCGGAGATGTGGATACCTTTAAGATGTGCCCCCCAAATTAGCCTGTGTATATAAAAGTCTTTACCAGCTTTCAGACAGTGGTGAATTCATTGAGATAAATGCTGCCTTCTAAGGCTGCAGTGGCCAGGTTAGGTGGCCAGAAGGATCTCTTCAGTTTACATACTTTTTTCTTTGTTAAATAAGAACTATTTATTCCTTTAGAACTGATTTACAAACAGTAAGGGAACATCTGTTTATTCATGCCTGTTCAATGATTGTAAGTGAGTAGGAAAATAACAGAATAGAAGTTATACTGGATAATATAAGTCCATATTTGATAACCAAAATTAGTTGCTTACTTTCCTCAGTGGAGATACCATGCATCTAGTTAAAGCTTGATGAAATGTAAATTTGAAAATAAATAGAAAAATAAACTAGTTATTTTTAATGTTCACAGATGACAATTACCAAATATAATTATTGCAAATTATTTAAGAAAATTATTAATAGTGATAATAAATATAAGCACAAACCCATATAATTGCAATAAGTAAATACAGAGGAGAATGTATAGATAAAAACTCCTTCAGGAGATGACCTAATTCCTTTGCCTACTAAACTCTTAGGAAAAAAATTTTAGACTGAACCTTCCTTGTTATTATATTAGTGTATGTGTGTGTTTCTGTGTTTTCTTAACTAGTATACCTTTTCCCACATAAACTACATTTTCCATATTACAAGTGATATAGCTACATACTACATATCCTGTCTGGCATTATTCGTAGCACTGTACTCTACTGTATTTCCAACTAACGTCTCTCAGTGACAAGAACAATCACTGAAGATGGAAGTCAGCTACACCACAAATCAGCAACCAATAAATTTGTCTCATGTAAATTCTCAAAATCCCTAAGGATCTTTCGGTCATAGAGGCTGGAGAGTTTTTCTGACAAAGGCAATGTAGCAGTTGATATTCCTCCTTATTAGAATACATGTTGGTAAGGTTATTAATTGGGAAATTGAATCATAATTATTTAGCATTGATGTTAATTCTCCATATGATGAATGGGTGTTTATGAATGTAAGACTGGCCTTTCCTACTCGCTGTGTTTTCTTGAGTAAATATCTCAACTTCTCTCAGCAGCAGTTTAGAACAAGTAGATTTAGAACACATGTGTAATCGTTTTAGCCACATTCTTTCCAATGGTATTATTTCCTTTGCCCTAATGTCCCATCTAAAAATCAGTCCATACCTCTGGCTTTTCTGAATCTGAACTAATGAGCAATAACAAATAAAATCACATAACCAAGCAGACAGGTGCTGCTCTATACGTGTACACAACCATCTCTACAAGGCTTTTAATACTCCCTGGAAATTCTTTATATTTTCCAAGTCTTCCTTCTAACCCATTCTCCAATTACTTCAAACCTCTGTTTCTCTTCGCAAACCTTCCATATGACATTTTCCTCTTTTCACATTCTGATAACATCTTCTAGCCTCCTAAACTTAAACCCATAAACAGGCTTTTCTGCACCCTCATCTCTGGTTCCATTCCTCTTGCCCAGGCTCAATACTCCTCCCTGGCTTCAGATTCCATCTTCTCCTGTTTCTCAGGACTATCCCACTATTGATTTCCTCTCTTTTACCATATTTTACTCTTTTTGTACTGATACCTTCTATATTGTTTTCTTATTGCTACTGTAACAAATTACCACAACTTTAGTGGTTTAGAACAAGACAAATTTATTATATTACAGTTCTGGAGGTCAAAAATCGATCTTCGAGAGCTAAAATTAAGGTGTCAACAGGGCTCTGTTCCTCAAGGAGGCTTTAAAAGAGATTCTGTTTCCTTGTCTTCTCCAAATTTTAAAGGATACCTGGATTTCTTCACTTGTGGACCCCAGAAAGCAATCATGATTCCAATCTCTGCTTCCAACCTCCTATCTTTTTCTCTGATACTGACACTCCTGTCTTCTCAGAAGAACCATCTTAGAATATACATTGAGCCCATCCAGAAAATCCAGGAATATCTTTCCAACTCAAGATACTAAACTTGAGTGCCATGTTGCTGCAAATGGTACTATTTTGTTCTTTTTATGGCTGAGTAATATTCAATTGTGTATATGTACCACTTCTTTTTTTTTTAGTCTTTATTGGAGTATAATTGCTTTACAATGGTGTATTAGTTCCTGCTTTATAACAAAGTAAATCAGTTATACAAATACATATGTCCCCATATCTCTTCCCTCTTGCGTCTCCCTCCGTCCCACCCTCCCTATCACACCCCTCTAGGTGGTCACAAAGCACTGAGCTGATCTTCCTGTGCTATGCAGCTGCTTCCCACTAGCTATCTATTTTACGTTTTGTAGTGTATATATGTCCATGCCACTCTCTCACTTTGTCACAACTTACCCTTCCCCCTCCCAATATCCTAAAGTCCATTCTCTAGTTGGTCTGTGTCTTTATTCCTGTCTTACCCCTAGCTTCTTCATGACATTATTTTTTCTTAAATTCCATATATATATGTGTTAGCATACGGTATTTGTCTTTCTCTTTCTGACTTCACTCTGTATGACAGATTCTAGGTCCATCCACCTCATTATAAATAGCTCAATTTCATTTCTTTTTATGGCTGAGTAATATTCCATTGTCTATATGTGCCACATCTTCTTTATCCATTCGTCTGTTGATGGACACTTAGGTTGCTTCCATGTCCTGGCAATTGTAAATAGAGCTGCAATGAACCTTTTGGTATATGACATTTTTGAATTATGGTTTTCTCAGGATATATGCCCAGTAGTGGGATTGCTGGGTCATATGGTATGTCTATTTGTAATTTTTTAAGGAACTTCCATACTGTTCTCCATACTGGCTGTACCAATTCACATTCCCACCAGCAGTGCAAGAGGGTTCCCTTTTCTCCACACTCTCTCCAACATTTATTTTTTCTAGATTTTTTGATGATGGCCATTCTGACTGGTATGAGATGATATCTCATTATAGTTTTCGTTTGCATTTCTCTAATTATTAATGATATTGAGCATTCCTTCATGTGTTTGTTGGCAGTCTGTATATCTTCTTTAGAGGAATGTCTATTTAGGTCTTCTGCCCATTTTTGGATTGGATTGTTTATTTTTTTGTTATTGAGCTGCATGCGCTGCTTGTAAATTTTGGAGCTTAATCCTTAGTCAGTTGCTTCATTTGCAAATATTTTCTCCCATTCTGAGGGTTGTCTTTTTGTCTTGTTTATGGTTTCCTTTGCTGTGCAAAAGCTTTGAAGTTTCATTAGGTCCCATTTGTTTACTTATTTTTTTTATTTCCATTTCTCTAGGAGGTGGGTCAGAAAGGATCTTGCTGTGATTTATGTCATAGAGTGTTCTGCCTATGTTTTCCTCTAAGAGTTTGATAGTTTCTGGCCTTACATTTAGGTCTTTAATCCATTTTGAGCTTATTTTTGTGTATGGTGTTAGGGAGTGATCTAATCTCATACTTTTACATGTACCTGTCCAGTTTTCCCAGCACCACTTATTGAAGAGGCTGTCCTTTCTCCACTGTACATTCCTTCCTCCTTTATCAAAGATAAGGTGACCATATGTGTGTGTGTTTATCTCTGGGCTTTCTATCCTGTTCCATTGATCTATATTTCAGTTTTTGTGCCAGTCCCATACTGTCTTGATTACTGTCGCTTTGTAGTATAGTCTGAAGTCAGGGAGGCTGATTCTTCCAGCTCTGTCTTTCGTTCTCAATATTGCTTTGACTATTCGGGGTCTTTTGTGTTTCCATACAAATTGTGATTTTTTTTGTTTTGGTTCTGTGAAAAATGCCAGTGGTACTTTGATGGAGATTGCATTGAATCTGTAGATTGCTTTGGGTAGTAGAGTCATTTTCACAATGTTGATTCTTCCAATCCAAGAACATGGTATATCTCTCTATCTATTTGTATCATCTTTAATTTCTTTCATCAGTGTCTTATAGTTTTCTGCATACAGGTCTTTTGTCTCCTTAGGTAGGTTTATTCCTAGATATTTTATTCTTTTTGTTGCAATGGTAAATGGGAGTGTTTCCTTGATTCACTTTCAGATTTTGCATCATTAGTGTATAGGAATGCCAGAGATTTCTGTGCATTAATTTTGTATCCTGCTACTTTACCAAATTCATTGATTAGCTCTAGTAGTTTTCTGGTAGCATTTTTAGGATTCTCTATGTATAGGATCATGTCATCTGCAAACAGTGACAGCTTTACTTCTTCTTTTCCAATTAGGATTACTTTTATTTCTTTTTCTTCTCTGATTGCTGTGGCTAAAACTTCCAAAACTATGTTGAATAAGAGTGGTGAGAGTGGGCAGCCTTGTCTTATTCCTGATCTTAGTGGAAATGCTTTCAGTTTTTCACCATTGAGGACGATGTTGGCTGTGGGTTTGTCATATATGGCCTTTATTATGTTGAGGAAAGTTCCCTCTATGCCTACTTCATGGAGGGATTTTATCATAAATGGGTGTTGAATTTTGTCAAAAGCTTTCTCTGCAGCTATTGAGATGACCATATGGTTTTTCTCCTTCAATTTGTTAATATGGTGTATCACATTGATTGAGTTGCATATATTGAAGAATCCTTGCATTCCTGGAATAAACCCCACTTGATCATGGTATATGATCCTTTTAATGTGCTGTTGGATTCTGTTTGCTAGTATTTTGTTGAGGATTTCCGCATCTGTGTTCATCAGTGATATTGACCTCTAGTTTTCTTTCTTTGTAACTTCTCTTTCTGGTTTTGCTATCAGGGTGATGGTGGCCTTGTAAAATGAGTTTGGGAGTGTTCCTCCCTCTGCTATATTTTCGAAGAGTTTGAGAAGGAGAGGTATTAGCTCTTCTGTAAATGTTTGATAGAATTCACCTGTGAAGCCTTCTGGTCCTGGTCTTTTGTTTGTTGGAATATTTTTAATCACAGTTTCAATTTCAGTGCTTGTGATTGGTCTTTTCATATTTTCTATTTCTTCCTGATTCAGTCTTGGCAGGTTGAGCATTTCTAAGAATTTGTCCATTTCTTCCAGGTTGTCCATTTTATTGGCATAGACTTGCTTGTAGTAATCTCTCATGATCCTTTGTATTTCTGCAGTGTCATTTGTTAAATCTCCTTTTTCATTTCTAATTCTATTAATTTGAGTCTTCTCCCTTTTTTTCTTGATGAGTCTGGCTAATGGTTTATCAGTTTTGTTTATCTTCTCAAAGAACCAGCTTTTAGTTTTATTGATCTTTGCTATCGTTCACTTCATTTATTTCTGATCTGATCTTTATGATTTCTTTCCTTCTGCTAACTTTGGGGTTTTTTTGTTCTTTCTCTACTTCCTTTAAGTGTAAGGTTAGGTTGTTTATTCGGGATGTTTCCTGTTTCTTAAGGTAGGATTGTATTGCTATAAACTTCCCTCTTAGAACTGCTTTTGCTGCAGCCCATAGGTTTTGGGTCATCATGTCTGCATTGTCATTTGTTTCTAGGTATTTTTTGATTTCCTCTTTGATTTCTTCAGTGATCACTTCGTTATAAAGTAGTGTATTGTTTAGCCTCCATGTGTTTGTACATTTTACAGAACTTTTCCTGTTATTGATATCTAGTCTCATAGCATTGTGGTCAGAAAAGATACTTGATAGAATTTCAATTTTCTTAAATTTACCAAGGCTTGATTTGTGACCCAAGATATGATCTCTACTGGAGAATCTTCCATGAACACTTGAGAAAAATGTGTATTCTGTTGTTTTTGGATGGAATGTCCTATAAATATCAATTAAGTCCATCTTGTTTAATGTATCATTTATAGCTTGTGTTTCCTTATTTATTTTCATTTTGGATAATCTGTCCATTGGTGAAAGTGGGGTGTTAAAGTCCCCTACTATGAATGTGTTACTGTCGATTTCCCCTTTTATGGCTGTTAGTATTTGCCTTATGTATTGAGGTGCTCCTATGTTGGGTGCATAAATATTTACAGTTGTTACATCTTCTTCTTGGACAATCCCTTGATCATTATGTAGTGTCCTTCTTTGTCTCTTCTAATGTGCTTTATTTTATAGTCTATTTTGTCTGATATAAGAATTGCTACTCCAGCTTTCTTTTGGTTTCCACTTGCATGGAATATCTTTTTCCATCCCTTCACTTTCAGTCTGTATGTCTCTGTAGGTCTGAAGTGGGTCTCTTGTAGACAGCATATATATGGGTCCTGTTTTTGTATCCATTCAGCCAGTCTGTGTCTTTTGTTGGGAGCATTTAATCCATTTACATTTAAGGTAATTATTGATATGTATGTTCCTATTCCCACTTTCTTAATTGTTTTGGGTTTGTTATTACAGGTCTTTTCCTTCTCTTGTGTCTCTTCCCTAGAGAAGATCCTTTAGCAGTTGTTGTAAAGCTGGTTTGGTGGTGCTGAACTCTCTCAGCTTTTGCTTGTCTGTAAAGTTTTTAATTTCTCCATCAAATCTGAACGAGATCCTTGCTGGGTAGAGTAATCTTGGTTGCAGGTTTTTCTCCTTCATCACTTTAAATATGTCCTGCCAGTCCCTTCTTGATTGCAGAGTTTCTGCTGAAAGATCAGCTGTTAACCTTATGGGCATTCCCTTGTGTGTTATTTGTTGTTTTTCCCTTGCTGCTTTAAATATGTTTTCTTTGTATTTAATTTTTGACAGTTTGATTCATATGTGTGTTGGCATGTTTCTCCTTGGATTTATCCTGTATGGGACTCTCTGTGCTTTCTGGACTTGATTAACTATTTTCTTTCCCATATTAGGGAAGTTTTCAACTATAATCTCTTCAAATATTTTCTCAGTCCCTTTCTTTTTCTCTTCTTCTTCTGGAGCCCCTATAATTCGAATGTTGGTGTGTTTCACATTGTCCCAGAGGTCTCTGAGACTGTCCTTAGTTCTTTTCATTCTTTTTTCTTTATTCTGCTCTGCAGTAGTTATTTCCACTATTTTATCTTCCAGGTCACTTATCCGTTCTTCTGCCTCACTTATTCTGCTATTGATCCCTTCTAGTGTATTTTTAATTTCATTTATTGTGTTGTTCATCATTGCTTGTTTCATCTTTAGTTCTTCTAGGTTCTTGTTAAATGTTTGTTGCATTTTGTCTATTCTATTTCCAAGATTTTGGATCATCTTTACTATCATTATTCTGAATTCTTTTTCAGGTAGGCTTCCTATTTCCTCTTCATTGGTTAGGTCTGGTGTGTTTTTATCTTGCTCCTTCATCTGCTGTGTGTTTTTCTATCTTCTCATTTTGCTTATCTTACTGTGTTTGGGGTGTCTTTTTTGCAGGCTGCAGGTTTGTAGTTCCTGTTGTTTTCGGTGTCTGTCTGCAGTGGCTAAAGTTGGTTCAGTAGGTTGTGTAGGTTTCCTTGTGGAGGGGACTAGTGCCTGTGTTCTGGTGGATGAGGCTAGATTTTGTCTTTCTGGTGGGCAGGTCCATGTCTGGTGGTGTGTTTTGGGGTGTCTGTGGACTTATTATGATTTTAGCATCCTCTCTGCTACTGGGTGGTGTTGTGATCCTGTCTTGCTAGTTGTTTGGCATAGGGTGTCCAGCACTGTAGCTTGGTGGTCATTGAGTGAAGCTGGGTGTTGAGATGGAGATCTCTGGGAGATTTTTGCCATTTGATATTACATGGAGCTGGAAAGTCTCTTGTGGACCGGTGTCCTGATGTTGGCTCTTCCACCTCAGAGGCACAGCCCTGACTCCTGGCTGCAGCACCAATAGCCTTTCGTCCACACAGCTCATAATAAAAGGGAGAAAAAGTAGAAAGAAAGAAAGAAAGAAAGAAAGAGAGAGAGAGAGAGAGAGAGAGGAAGAAAGAAAGAGGATAAAAGAAAAGAAAATAAAGTAAGGTAAAATAAAATAAAATTATTAAGAAAAAAGTTTTTTTAAAATGTAAAAAAACGAATGGATGGATAGAACCCTAGGAGAAATGGTGAAAGCAAAGCTATACAGACAAAATCTCACACAGAAGCATACACATACACACTCACAAAAAGAGGAAAAGTGGAAAAAATCATAAATCTTGCCTCAAAGTCCACCTCGTCAATTTGGGATGATTCGTTGTCTATTCAGGTATTCCATGGATGTAGGTTACATCAAGTTGATTGTGGAGATTGAATCCTTTGCTCCTGTGGTGCTGGGAGAGATTTGCCTTTTTCTTCTTTGTTCGCACAGTTCCTGGGGTTCAGCTTTGGATTTGGCCCCGCCTCTGCATGTAGGTCGCCTCAGGGCATCTGCTCTTCGCTCAGACAGGACGGGGTTAAAGGAGCCACTGATTCGGGGGCTCTGGCTCACTCAGGCCGGGGAGAGGGAGGGGCACGGAGTGCGGGGAGAGCCTGTGGCGGCAGAGGCCGGTGTGATGTTGTACCAGCCTGAGGCGCACCGTGCATTCTCTCGGGGAATTTGTCCCTGGATCTCGGGACCCTGGCAGTGGCAGGCTGCACAGGCTCCCCAGAAGGGGGTTGTGGATAGTGACCTGTGCTCGCACACAGGTTTCTTGGTGGCGGCAGCAGCAGCCTTAGCATCTCATGCCCGTCTCTGGGGTCCGTGCTGTTAGCCGCGGCTTGTGCCCGTCTCTGGAGCTCCTTTAAGCAGTGCTCTTAATCCCCTCTCCTCGAGCACCAGGAAACAAAGAGGGAAGAAAAAGTCTCTTGCCTCTTCGGCAGCTCCAGACATTTTCCTGGACTCCCTCCCGGCTAGCCATGGTGCACTAACCCCCCCTTAGGCTGTGTTTATGCCACCAACCCCAGTCCTCTCCCTGCGCTCCGACCGAAGCCCGAGCCTCTGCTCCCAGCTCCACCCACACTGGCGGGGGAGCAGACAAGCCTCTCAGGCTGGTGAGTGCCGGTCGTCACCCATCCTCTGTGCGGGAATCTCTGCGCTTTGCCCTCCGCACCTCTGTTGCTGCACTCTCGTCCGCAGCGCCGCAGCTCCCCCGCTCCGCCACCCGCAGTCTCCGCCCGCGAAGGGGCTTCTATTGTGTGGGAACCTTTCCTCCTTCACGGCTCCCTCCCACTGGTGCAGGTCCCGTCCCTATTCTTTTGTCTCTGTTTTTTCTTTTTTCTTTTGCCCTACCCAGGTGCGTGGGGAATTTCTTGCCTTTTGGGAGGTCTGAGGTCTTCTGCCAGCGTTCAGTAGTTGTTCTGTAGGAGTTGTTCCACATGTAGATGTATTTCTGATGTATCTGTGGGGAGGAAGGTGATCTCCGCGTCTTACGCTTCTGCCATCTTCCCCCCCCCCCCATCTTCTTTATCCATTCCTCTGTTGATGCACATGTAGGCTTTTTATAAGTACCAATGATTTTCTAACTTCTATTTTTAGTATAGACCTCGTTTTATTTCATAGAGTACAACTAATTACTGTAATTTTCAATTAGGTGCGAAAACACTTTATGCCCTAATCTTTTTCCATTTCTTGTATTCCTTATCCTCAAATAGAAGTCTTGAAATATATTCTTGAATTTGTCTCTGTATCTCTGCCATCAACGTGTTATAATTCTTATGTTCTTTCTTCTAAATACATCCTGAAATTTTGTAATTCGCTCCATTTTTATGCCCATTACCGCAGTTCATGCCAATATTGTCTATCATCTGAATTATTTGTAGAGCCTTCAGGTGAGTCTCCCTGCTTCAAATATGGCTTCCCTTCCAAGCTATGCTCTATAATGGAGGCAGAAGAACATTTTTAACACTCAAACGACCTTTTAGAATTCTCTTACTTAAAACCTTTCATAGTTTCTTCTTAGTCTTAGATGGGACTAGCTTCATGGGCGTGTGGCATGAGCAATTACACAGGGTCCTACTCTTAGAAGGGCCCTATCTTGATTTGGTGGTCACTCTACCATGTTGAAATTCTTAACAATTTTTGAGCACAAAGCCATATAGTCTCATTTTTGCACTGTCCCCCACACATTATGGAGCCAGTCCTGCTCTTAGGTAAAATTTTCATATCTTCCTATAGCTTTTAAGACTTTCATAACTAGGTCCATTTTCTCTGTCTTGTCAGCCACTCATATTGCTCTTTCTGTCTGAAAACACAGACACACACACATGCACGCACATGCACATGCACAACTCAAACATTTGCACTCCATCCCCAACCCTTTGTTAAAATTCTATTCAATCTGTAGATCTCTGTTTCAATATTATTTTCTCTGCCTTGCTACAATCTATTCCATAGCCAGTACTAATCACAGGGTATCTCTACTGCTCCAATATGTCACTCATCTCCCTCTATGGTAACTGTTATATGCTTTTCTGTATCTTTCAGAGATGCTAAGATCCATGCCACTCTTTCCTACTTCATCCATCTTGTATTACATAGTTCTTATAGTATTATGGATATATGTACTTAATTGTGAATGGTTAACAAAGAGTAATTGTCTTTTTTACTTTTTTCAAAAGAAATAAACATACAAATGCTAAAACTGTCTACTTAATATGAACCTGTGCCAGCAAATAAAACAGTCATTATTTTTCTATTGATCAGATTTGTACATCTACCAAAATTCAGAGAGAGACTAGCATCGTGGGTTTTACCTCTTCAAGTATTGCAAGAAAAGGGAATATTTTTTCAAATCAGAGCACAAATCTTTAAAATTATAACATCCATCATTGACTACTGTCTTTTTTGACTTTTACAGGAATGGTCTTTTATAGTTATACAAATACTATTATTCTGAAAAAGCAATTCAATTGCTAGCTAAACCCTATGATGAAGACCAAAAGTAGTGAAAAATTGGAGGTCAATTTTCCTGTCTTGCTATGATTGTCAAAACAACTCTTATTTGCTCCATGTAAATAAAAGACAATGGTGGAAATGATATTAGCATAAAAGCCTAAGGGAAAGAGATATCCCATTGTGTATTTTTTTGGTAAAAGAAATAGCCTGGTACACAATGCTAGAAAAACATTGAAAAATGAGCTTCTGCAAATGTCTAAAGTGGACCAGAGTGGGAAATACTTTTCTACCACATAATTTTGTCCTAATGTCTATTCTCATCAGGTTCTCATTGGGTAGAAGGATGGGCCTGAACAGGCTACAGCACTGCTTAATTATCTGGACTTTATTATCACCATTCACTGAATTATGATCATTATTCTCATGAAGCAAAATTTACACAGAATCTACAATCCTCAAGATGCTAAGATGCTAAGGGAATTGCAATAGATAAGTATCTTAATTAGATTAATTTAAACATTTTTAAATTGTATTTTAAATTTTATTAAAGAAGAGCTCAGGACCCTCTTCTTTGTTATATAAATGAAAACGTGATTTTGCTTTTCTAATAATCCTAACTTATCTTTCTGCAAAGTGGTTCTGCCCTATTTCCCTCTAGCTCCATTAACCTAAGAGCATTTCCCATATATTTAAACAAGTGAACAGGAAGATTAAGTTAGATAAAAACTTACAGACACTGTGAGCTTTAGGAAACATGCTAAATAATAAAACATAAAATCAATTGCAAAATAATGCAGTTGAAAGTCCAAGAAAATCATGTGATCACATGACTAGCACCCAGGAAAAAAGGATCTGTATGCTGGGCACAGATATGGCACCAGCACGAAAGACAGATGTTTTCCTAAGCACTATTGTATAACCTTATTTGGGTACAGCCGGGGGACATTGCCAGTCAGATCCAGGCCGTGTTCATTAGAGAAGCGGTGAAAAGTGTTAACAGAAACCGATTTTTCCCTTCCAAGAACTGTCTGCTAAAGCAGAGTTGTCAGTCAGCCTTTGGGAATCTTTGCCCATGTGCAGATGTTGCTATTCTCTTGGTGCATAATCAGATCTGTCATTAACACCTCCACAGTCTTCTATATTTGGGCAGAGAAGAGAGTGTTTTTCTCTTATGCGGGAATCTAAGTGTTTTGCTATGCCCTAGTCAAAAATAAAATGGAAATTATTTCTGGGATCTCATTTATATGATCTTGCGTGAAAATTTAGGTTTCTTCTCAATGTTACGATAAGCTTTCCAAATTGACTGAATATTGCCCTGCCTTAGAAAATGGAAGGCTAATTAAGCAGGCAGTAGACCTTTCCTCACCCTGTGCTCAATTTTACCACTTATTTTTAATGCTGTTTTACCCTTGACTATAAAAGCTCACTATTTGCTGAATGTTTTACCTCAAAGTTTCAAAAAAGAAGGGGAAAAAAAATCATCTTAAAGGCCTATTGATTTTTTAAGCATGTTTTGGTTTTGCAAGTTAGAGATGGAATGATTAACTTATGGTTAAATGTTGATTTCCTGTTCTCAAGAGCAAGGATAATGTGTTATACTTATTAATAATAAATAACTTATAAATTGTTAGACATAAGAATAGGCACTCAGGATATACAGAATCTAACAGATTCTGGGCATGTCATGATAAATATGACACAATTTTTATTCCCTTGATGATATTAGCAATGATCACAAATGCTAGCCCTTCTTCTGGGCACCCTGTAGGAGAGCATTCCTAATCCCCCTGTTTGAGTTAGGTATGTTCAGGTGACTTGCTTCAGTTTATGAAATGTGGTACAGAGGTGTTGTTTCACCTTTTGAGTGGAAGCCTGAAGAATCAGTGCATGGTGTGCTGGTATTTCCTCCCCTGTTAATTGTCATAGCAATCCTGAAAAGATGAGATAGGGCCTTTGCTAGCCTTGAAGACCTGCAGTTAACAGAACCTCCTGCCAACCCACATCAAACATCTGGTATGAATGAAAAATAAACATTTAATATTTTTAGCCATGAGATTTAGGGATTGTTTGCTACTGCAGTGTAACCTAGCTATCCTGACCTACATGAAATAAGATCAAAACAATCTAAAAGAATGCATAGGAGTTAATAATAAGAATGGAAGGGAGGAGTGTTCTAAACAAAGAGGGGTATCAAAAGCAAAGGAACAGAGAAATTTCAAAGTCCATCGCTGGGGGATAAAACAGAAAATTAGTGACTCAGGTTTGATATAATCAGCAGAGAAATCTGCTCAAAGAATAGGTTTTTAACCACATATTGAAGACATGAGCAGAACTGGTGGAATTGTTGAGGGAATATGGACTGAAGGAAATGTCAAACATATGTTGGAAAGGGAATCAGATGCTACTTTTCCTAGAGAGCATATGCTCCTTGGAAATCTCTGCCTTACCCTTCTGACTCCTTTCCATAGCCTGTGGTAATTGTGGTCTGTGAGAATTCCTCAAATACAGCTTGTGACCTCTTAGAAAATCTGCAGAGTTTTGTCCTGGTGCCTTTTATAGTCTACATGTATTTTAAAAAGTGGAGAGGAAAATTAAGCCAGATAAAATTTACAGATGTTAAGAGCTTTAGGGAAATTAATGGTCTAGTCCCAATTGCAAAGCAGTGTAAAGAAAGAATAAATTTGAAATTTAAGGGATTAAAAGTTGTATCATATTACATTTATTTAATATAATCTATACACTTTTAAATTACGATATTTGACTAGTAAATATTGCATAGAGAAGTTGTTTTTTTTCAAGCTGAAGTTTTATTTAAAATGTAAAAGGAATGGTTCTTGAAAATGCTGATGAATAAAGCAGAAGGATACAGTGCTCTCTTTCAGCTACTCAATCCAAGTACAGGATAACATACAATATTTAAGTGCTGGTAGGATTGTACAGTAGTTTAGTTAGAGGACTTGAGCCTAGATTATGTAGAAATTCTCAGGGTGTAATCTGGGTTCGGAGTTTGCACCTTTACTGAGCATGAACGAGGGCTTGTGCTCAAATCCTTTGGCTCAAAGTTCTTTGCATAGCATCTGTTACAGTAGATTTCACCTTCCTTCCTAGTCAGGGTTGTTGATACAAGACTCTTCCCACACTTGGCACATAGAAACACATTTGTGCCTGGACTTTCCAGCTCCAGTTAGCTTCTCTGCAGCATATATGAAATCCCCATATCTGGAACACTTCTCATCACTTCCCTATTTATGAGCATTTTTAGAAGTACTTGGATTTGTTGTAGCCCTGTAAATTTGGATGCCTAGCCTCTCACCACCATCCATCTGGAACATGCCAGGGCCCCTGCTACACTTACGCCTTTTGGCCCATTCTTCTTTCCATGGCAAGATTTACAGTGGGTCTTTTCATCTGAAATGCTGCAGTCATGCTATCTAAATTTTTCCTGTCAATCATGAACAGAAAGTAACAGTGAAAGCTTCTCCCAACACATTGAAGCTCTTCCACAGCGTTCACGATGCTCCCACCAGCCCCAACTCATTTCCACTCCCCAGACCCCAGACCGGCTTTTGGAGATGGAGGTAGGACCGTGCAACTCCAGGCTGGGCAGAGAGGAGCAGTACACTGGTGGAAGTCAGGGAGCCAGGAGAGTTTTTACAAGTTTGGGTGTATTTCCTTTAGAGCTGCTATGAAAACATTCTCTGACAGATAATTTATATTTTTTCTTAATATTTTTATATTATCTTAATAATGATGAATTTATATATTCAATGGCTAAGCACCTATTATTTTCAAATTCATTAATGTTATTTGAAATTGTTCTTCCTGAAGAACTATATTTATTCTTAATACTGTGCATGTTCAATTCATTTTCTTTAGATTCTTAAAAAAAATAATAACTCTCTTGGGGAAAAAAAACAGTTCAAACAAAATGTACAGACTAATTTGGTTACCAGTCTTCAAAATAACAGTAAAATTTCATTGACTATTTGGTTGTTCTATAATTAGTATGGAAATAAATGGACTATAAATAATCAGCCTGGTGGTATAAATCTAAACTTGTCAGGCTTAGCTAGTTAGGAACTGATTTTGTGTGTGTGTGTTTTCATTAGTCATGAAATATATGCAGAATTGCTTCCATGTCAGTTTTAAGTAGCTGAATACTTCTATATATGCATATCCCCTGGGGATATTGGGAATAGAAATTCCCCCCAAAATTAAGTACCAGATTGTTTAGAAGCATAGATATAAGGGATAAAATTTTACCTTTAGCTATGTTAATGCAAATCCAGTCACAGTCATGAATATATTATTTTTATTCTTCTGGATCTGAGATTGATATATCAGAAATGAATTTTAGCCCATTTATCCTGCTGATATAACACATTACATGTGTACCAGGTAGCTCATCTTTTTTTGCTTCTTTTTTCTGGTATTACAAAATATAACCAGTAGCTCATTTTCTTATAGAATCTGAGAACTCTCTCCAACTCTGAAATGGTTAGACTATCATTCCAATGTAAACCAGAGCAGCGCTTGTTGCTACTGACCCTGGCAGGCTCCCTCTCCAGGGATTTCACAACAAACAGGTTGATTGAATTGATCAGTGAACTCAGTGAATCACTGGTTGATTCTATGAAGCAACCCGATCTCCTATGATATTGTTGAGTAGTTTTTCAATCTTGATCAAATTGAAGAGTCATGTTGGTATTGTATAGACAAAGTTCAAATTTACCAGACTTTACTCAGGGCCCTTTTTTATTTGGTCATATTTTCCATAAATATGTATTCGGATGTGTGTTATTTGTGTGTGTGGAGGGGGGCAGGATTTTGTAGGCCTTAGTTATCATGTATTATATTGTACTACTCTATCCACTCAAAGTGAAAACTAAACATGATGTCAGGCACGAAAATGTAATGTTTTGGGGTTTCCATTTAATATGATATCACTTATATGTGGAATCTTAAAAAAATGGGTACAAATGAACTCATTTACAAAGCAGAAGTAGAGTCACGGATATAGAAAACACACTTATGGTTACCAGGGGATAAGAGGGGAAAGAGGGATAAATTGGGAGATTGAGACTGACATATACACACTACTATATATCAAATAGATAACTATTAAGAACCTGCTGTATAGCACGGGGAACTCTACTCAATACTCTGTAATGGCCTAGATGGGAAAAGCATCTTAAAAAAAAAAGAGTGGATATATGTATATGTATAACTTGTAAGTTGTATTATAAATCAACTACACTGCAATAAAAATTTTAAAAAGGAATGACAAACTATGGTTATCTATAAGCAAAAAAAAACAAACTATGGAAACACATCAAAAGAATTTGAAAGTGTCTCCATTAATACTTTAGTTTATATTTACTTTGCTGATTTACCTGTCAAAAGTATTATCTTTTCCTGTCATTTATTTTACCTGTTTTCATGGACTCCACAGCGTAACTTCAGATGGGCCTCCTGGGATGGTGAGATGTCCCGTATATACACACTAGACAATCTATAAATGACAATGTACTTAACTTGTCTAGGAGTTGATCTTGAAGGAGAGAGATTATGAATCATAGTAATTGAAGTGTTGGGTCCCCATACATAAAGATAGCTAATATTTACTGAGTAGTTACATAGGTCAGGCAGAATCCATGTTTTACATGAATTAATTTAATTCAATTGTCTCAACAGCACTGTACACTGCTACTGCCCATTATTTGTACATGAGGAAAGTAAGTCTTAGAGAACTTAAGTCATTATTTTTAACTCTGTAACTTGGATTCTTTTTTCTCAGTTTTATTGAGAAATAACTGACATATATCTTTATGTAAGTTTAAGGTGTACATCATGATAGTTTGATTTACATATATTGTGAAATGATCACCATAATAGGTTTAGTTAGCCTTTATTCATTTAAACACAATAAAAGAAAAAAATTCTCCTTGTGATGCCTAACTTGTGTTCTTAAACAACTTGCTATAACAATGTGGGATTTTTTTTCAATGCATTATATGAGTTCCTTGAACTGCAAGACTATAGTTATGTAATTGCCCATGTAAAAATAAAAGCAAGCCTTTATTCTCTTTTTAACACTAACCACACATAAAAGTGAACACTGGACGTCTCAGAGTTATCAACTGTGCATTTTTGGTTGCAATACTCATGGGATGAATATAATCCCATGATCAAAAAGTAGAAGGGGAATGCTGTGGAGAGAGATTAAAAGAGGACTAGCAATATTTCCTATGACTGCCCTTGAAACATCAGATAATAGACTGTTAAAGAGTCAGAGCTAATGGACCAGTTTATTTTTTTACATAAGGTGTTCTTTATTTTTTTTGAATTTTATTTATTTTTTATACAGCAGGTTCTTATTAGTTATCCATTTTATCCATAAGGTGTTCTTATTCTTTTCAGATATAAATTAGCCCAATCATATTAAATATCATGCACTATGTGTAGAGTTGGGTAATGATCTCCATGAAATAATGAGTGCAGAGGGTTCACTTCAAGCTGTCTCTCTGTTCCAGCTGTTTCTTCTTATCTTAATTTTCCTAATTGGGTTACAATTAGGCTGTGAATGAGATGTTAATGTGGGAATTGGAGCTTTTCAACGAAAAGGTTTACTTCTTTTTCTGTTTTGTGGTTCTTAACTTTCAGAGGCCTATTTCGTGCTACACATTAACTAAAAAACATTACAAAGTATTTAAGACGAGCTTCTGGCATGCCAAGAATAACCTGTTTACATCTCCACAGAGCTAACATTTTGGCTGCAAGAAAAACACTATTTGGGAAAATGTTTTCAATTTGTTTAGGGCATGAGATGTTTATTTAAAAACTATTATAATATCTCATATTTGTTTCTGACATTGTCTACAGGCCTGACTTCACTTACTAATTTGAAAGCTATCAGCTGGACAAGCTTTGAATAGGAATGGTAAAAGTCAAATCTAAGTCCTTGCTGTTCAGAGTATGATCCTTGGATCAACAGTATCAGCATCACCTGGGAGCTTGTTGCAAATGCAGAATCTCAGACCCAGTTTGGTTTTAATCTTATTGAAACATAATCTGCATTTTAACAAGTTCCCCAAGTAATTTATATGCATATCAAAGTTTGAGAAACCCTTTTAGGGTCTGATTATAGTAACAAATCAAAGGCAATTCCAAATTTTAAAAAATTATTTGTCTCATCATCCATTCTGATCATATATAAGAAGATATGAAATCTCAACTGGGTCGTCTAGTGACAATTAGATTTAACTTTTTTCAGGCGGACTCTCAACCATTGCACCACCAAGGAAGCCCAGATTTAACTTTTTAATAACATTGCTACTTTAGATTTTAAAAAACAGGCTAAACAACTTTGAAAGCATTACATGAAAAAAGCACAGAGGCAGAGTTGGAAAGTGTTGGTTCTTTAGGCTGTTGTTCTCTAAGGAATCTAGACAATCTAATTTTCTTCTCCCCTGTGGGTCAGTGATGCTGAAGTTCGAAGACTGATATAAGGCTCTGGAATCAGTGGAAAGTATTTCATTACATTCATAAATTTCCCCACTATGTTTTCTTATTCATTTTAGTAATCGTAGACCTCTTATTTATTATTTAAGTTCACTTTATCCAATTAAATGTGCCTTGCCACTTGAAACTTTAATTAATAATGCATTTTCAAAATTCCTGTTCTAGACGACCAGATTCCCGAGGAATGCTGTGCAACTATTTATTTATTGACAGAGTGTCATCTGTTGCCAGCCATTGATGTCAAGGTGACTTAGCTGAGATTTTTGTGGTTGTCCTATGACAAGCAGGATGCCCTTGTGAAGTTTTTCATTCTGTCAGTGATCACTGTGTTATCTTTCTTCACCTATTTCCTTGGTGTCCTGAGATTTGAAAATGTTATCCACAAGTTTCATCTGTACTTTAATTATTGGACTACCCTGTTCCTGGTTGAGGAGGGGTTTTATCATTTCTGTAACTGGTTTGGTGGCCAGGACTGGTACTATTTGGAACAAGTCATTGGAGGGACAGTTTACCTAGGCTTAAATGATTATCTCTGCTGCAAGTTACTATGTACTTCATCTTATCCACATTATATATAATCAACATTCAGAATATCTGTATGTCCCTGGCCTCTCTTTTCTCTTCCTTCACTTTCATCATCAAGTATTAACCTCTTCAAAGAGCTTGAGAATGGCTAAAGCAGCTGGGCCCCTTGCTGCTCCCATAATTGCTATAATACCTGAATGTATCTCCTGATCTGTGGCTGTATTCTGAGATAATGAAGGGATGGCTGTCTTTTGCATTCTGCTCACCTACTACGTGCTAATTAAGGCAGCAAACACTGGTTCCATGTATTGCTGGCCAAGTATGTCCTTCTTTATTCTACATGGTCTCTTCGTTGGAAGAAGTTTATATATTCTTGATCAGCTCAGTTGCTTTCATGTACTCATGTAGGTGCTCACACGACATTTCTCCCAGTGAATCTCTGCGGCCTTCTGTACTGTTTACTACCTGAGCACCATTTTTTGGATGAGGTTCTCCTTTGTGTGTTTGCGTCTCATTCTGCATCAGAGAACACAGCAAATTTGTAGTCTTTGCTCCTTGCTAGATCTGTGCCTTTGTGGATTACCTGTGTAGCAAGTTGAATACCTAGCAATTCAAAACTCTTTTCCAGAGTACCCCCTCCCTGGTGGCTTTGTCTTTTTCACCGTGGAAACTCTCTTCTACTGACCCTGGAGTGGGTGTTTCTACTCAGTGTTGGATCTTTTCTGTGCTAAGATCCACATTCTCATTCTTGGTGCTAGCGTCAGCCAACAGTCGGGTCATACTATTTTCTGTTACTTGCAACAATAAACCTTAAATAACACAGGTACACACATGTTTTCATTTTCTATCTTATGCTTAACTTCCTTAAAAGAATTTTGGGGAAAAAATGGCAAAATATAAGATTTTAAACCTAGGTGGTTAGTTTATGGATATTTGGCTTATTCTATTTATTTTAAGATTTGAATTGCTTCACAGTGATAATAGTTTTAAAACATAATTTTGTTTTTTTCCAAATAGTTTTAAAAGATTAAAAATTGAGAAGAATGCAGAACTCCGATGAACAACTTTGTCAAGCTTTTATATAGCTATGCTATTGCTGACTTAGGCAAAGCAACAATGCCAAGAAACTTTAAGCTTTGAGACAAGCCAAGTTGTCTTGGTGCTCCCTCTGTATGAATGTTCTTCTCGCCCCAAAACACAAACCTTGGTCCTCATGGACCAGATACTTTATTAATCGTGGTCTTCTCCAAAAGCCTTTCCTGTTCAATAACTAATAATCCTCCAACTTAATTCTTTCTAATTCTCTTCTCTGCTTTACTTTTCTCTACAATTATTCACACTAGTTTCATTTATATATGTATTTTTTTATTGGGGTATAGTTGCTTTTCCCACCACCAGAATATAAGCTCCGTGAGGACACAGTATATATCCAGTACCTAATAGTGCCTGCCACATAGTGGGCACTAAATAAATATATGTTGAATGGATAGATGAACAAGAGAATTGATATCAGGTAATATGATCTTACACCCTTCAGATGTCTTGATGTGTGAGAGCTGGGCCCTTGGAGGGTCTCTTTTCTTAACATCTTTTGCTTCTGATGCTCTGAAGCTTCTTGATATCTGGATTTATACAGATGAGCCCGTGGTTAACTGAAATACAGAGGAACGTCTATTTTAAGATTTACTACTAACAAGAATAGAAATTGTGAATTATCACATTGATCCAAGATAATCTAATCTTGTATATAGCAGACCCTGCATCAATGTAAGACAGCATTCTTAGGATTCTTCTTCTTCTTATTCCTAATAATAATAATATTAATCTTATAATCTTACTAATAAAAAGATAATACTAAGATTAATAATGTTATTAATCTTAATATTAATAGCCACTCTACTGTGAGTTAACCAGAAGAAACTGGGATTTCCTCAAGATCTATAATACCCAGGAGAAGAGTCAATAAGTTTGATGTTCTTTACCCTCCTCAGTGGTGAGAACTAATAACAGAAAGGAAAGGAAAGAAATGGTAAGCACTCAAAACACTTACAGAAGTAGTAAACTGGCCTTCAGATAGACAAAGAAAGAAGACTAGTGTTGTGATAAGTATCCGCTTCAGAATGCCACATTTCTGATTCCTTTTCATACTCTGAATGCATCTTTTAAATAAGGATTTAAGGAAGATGTCTTTACTGAATAAATGATGGGAAAGCTACCTCTTCTCTGTAATGAGGTTCTTTTAATTAAGAGTGATACTTCACATGAGTTATTACAACTCATTTTAAAATTACAAGATGAGAAGCATGTCAGGCCAGGCCATTTCCCAGAGCAAATGTAAATGTTTACACCACTGCAATACCATCATGTGATGATGTATATATCTTAAAATGATAAGAAGGATATTTTAATTCAACTAACAAAACAACAAGTGGAAAAGTAAAAGACAACTTTGTATATTACCAGTTACATTTTTCTCAATCTCAGAGTAAAAATATATTTTCTTTTCAGTTTTTGCTCAAGGAATACTATAGACCCTCAGTGACCCAGAAACCTGCCACAGAGAGTGCATTTCTTTGTCTGTAAAGTTGAGATCAAGAACAAAGAAGGCCTCCAGTGTTTAAAAGCAAGGAACAAATGGCTTTATGGTGGAAGCACAATGTGTTATTTGGATAAGATAATGGAAAATGGAAAAGTAGAAGCTGTGGACAGGGTCTGGAAAGATATTTTCTCTACCTGACTTACGTAATTGCTATAGGGATTATTCATTTACCATTAGCAGATATTTTGTTTCCTTGATACCATGATTTGACCTTTTTTTTTTTCCTTTGGTAAAATTAAGAATCCAGTTTTAGGCCAGTGAGTTCTAAGTTGTGCAGACTTCCCCTTCCCCCCACCCCCCCAAACACAAGAACTGTCTGTTTGCTAAGTATCTATATGGACACTATACCCTCTTACCCTCTTAAAGTATAAGCTCCACACAGGCAAAATTAAGTGCAATTGTAAATTGAGATTCCTACTATTGATTTAGCCCCGATGAAAACTATTGTTTTTTTTTTTATGATTCATAGTCTACCTTTAGTAAATCATTCCTGGAATTTATGAGATTGTTTCCCATTTTGACATGAATGCACCTGGGGAGATTGCCAAAGGACAAACATTTTTGTTGGGCATTTACAATTTTGCATAAATTAGATTCTTCTTCCTCTTCCCCTTCCTCTCCTCCTCTCTCTCTCTTCCTCATTCTGTTCTTCACTCTCTTTTTCTCCTCTCTTTCTTTCTTGTGTCTGTTTATTTGCCTGTGTAGTGCTCTCAGAATGGAAAAAGCACAAAGGCCCTCAACTTTTTGCAAATATTTATTACTCTGGCCAAAAGAATGCTGAATCTAAAGGCTGTTTACTTTTAGCCAAATGTAAAATATGACACTTTGTTTTCCTAAGAGATTCTGTGTTCCCTTAGGAGATTCAGGTCTAGGTGTCAATTGATGGGTCCCAATTCTCTCTCAACAATAAACTTGATTTTTGGTTCTACCTCTTTGTTTTCTCTTTAATGAAATGAAGATACTACCAGTCTTGTGTAAGATATGGTTATCTTTCAGCTGCAGTTGGTCAGCTCTGTGCTTATCTCCAGGAATGTCTGGAAGTCTGGTGCTGACATCTGATAAGAACGAAGATGTGTTAGTTATTGATAAAGGGCAGTTTACAGTTTGAATCTCTCATACAGGTGCCCAGTGCCAAATTGTCTATATTGTTTGGAGATGGATTGATGGTTTATACTTGTTTCAACCTACAGAGGTGTGTAACCAGTAGGGTGTAAAAAAAAATACTGCTGTAAACGTTTGAGTAACCCTGAAAACAAGATGCCTTACACGTGTCTTGTTGGTTTATAATCTGAAGACAGAGAACATTTGCAATTGAGAGACAAATTGCAGATGTTCTGCAATGGGCTGCATCTGGAAATGTTAAACCCTCTATGATGGTACATTCTTTCTCCTGCTGTACCGTACTCTACTTTTTTTAATAGTTTTTTGTCAGTGCCTCCTGTGGAGGCTTGCGAGTTCTCTCAATTAGTAGGACCTTTGTAATGGGTGTAATGACCTGTTTTTCAGATATAGTTGAGAGATCAATTTAGATAAGGTATTATTACTTTAATTTTCTTCTTCCCTGTACTAACTCTGACTAGAGTAAACGTTTGAAAAGTGGAACACAGAGAATAGTAATAAAAGATTTGTTCCTATCTCGAAAGCCTTTCAGGATGTGAACCATTTTAAAGAAATGTCAGATTATAACATATGCGGGTACATAATTTCCCAACGATTATTTTGGGAAAAAAATTGCTGTGAAGTGGTGTTTGACATCTGTTTTGACTGAGCATAACGGATTTTTTTGGCCATAATACATTGGGCATGTTGATGCTTACTTAGTGTCATATTATTGTCTTTCTTAAAAATCTGCAAATAAGACCTTTTCAAATGAATTATCCAGTAGGTGTTTCCAAATTACAGACAATAATTCAAGTTCACATTTTAGGGATAGTGAATTTAAGAGTTTGTAAGTGCCTCTTTGGCATTGTTTCACTAAAATTTTACATGAATTTAAGAAAAACATACCACTCAAGGAAGGCTTACTTAGTTTATAGTTATTTTATAATCATTGTTATTAAGGCATTTCAAAATAATGCTTTATTTTATTGTTTATTCTCCATGGTGTCCAAAAGAATTATTGTTAGATGTCCCTACCGCTTTTTAATAAAAGACATAATAATCCCTGAAGGATGCATCTGATAGCCTCAATTATATTCATAAAGATGAATATTAAACTATACTCTTTGAATTGGTGATTACCTTGAATAAAAGGGAACATTATGACTTTCATGTTAATTGTCAAATTTCACTTTAATAAAAAAACTATATATAATACATTATCCTAACACACACACACACACACACACACACACACAAAACCACACTAGATTTTTAGTGCTGTATTTTCAAACAGGACAACAAATAGAGAAATTCTAATAAGGTTATTTGCTACTTTACATTCTTCTCTATGTTTTAAATTATTATCATGGATGTCTTTTAAAAACCTATATCATATACATCCACATTAAAGCCAAATCAATATCATTTCATTTAGGAGACAGATATCTCTAGCCCCCAGCTTTCAGGACACAAAGATTTTAACAGATCTTTTTTCAGTTTACACTGCCTTCTCCCTCTCCTTCCCATTTTCTATTCCTAAGATTGCCAGAATAGAAATATTTGTATTTTTCTTTTGAAAGAACATTGTCATACCCTATTTTCTGAGATAATACTTGAGAATTTTCAAAGTGATATTCATCTATGCTTCCTTGATCTCTCCAGCTAAACTATATTTAAGGAGAGTTGATTTTTTTGTTTGTTTGTTTTGCCTTTGAAATCAACTTTACTTTTAAAAAATATCCCAAAGGAATTCAGGAACAGAGAAATTCAGCTGTGACAGCTCAGTTTCTGATAACAAACAGGTTTTACTCCTTCTATAAATGAGCAATCAGTTGTAGTTTGACTAGTTTTATCAGTAGAAAGAAAACAGAAAATTTTCTTTTTCTCATTTTCATTAGATCATTGTTTTTATTAGGCTTGGATGTCGAATGTCAAATGCATTCAGTGAGGACAAGATTGATTTATCATATTCATTGTAAAGTGGTGATATCTAATGAGAATACAAGCACATGTTTTGTCTTTAAAATAAATCAAGGATATTATAGTCAATATATTGTTTAGAAACTTGGAGTAAACTTAAAGATTGTGATGGGAAAGACCAGACATTGGACACTGTAACATAAGGAACAAAGAATAAAAGTATTCCTCTTATCTAATTAAAAAAGGAATACAGAAAGGCAAGCTTTAAAATAGTCTTCAAGCCCATGAAATTTTATTTGAAAAACAAAACAAACCAAACTAGTATTTTTCACTTCAACTGTAAATAGACAGACTAAAAGGGCTTATGTCATAGCACAAATATATGAGATCTCTAATATCCTGAACATGAAAAGTAATATAAATTTTACCGGTTTGTTCAATATATCATCGAATTTTAGCTGAGTGTGTATGGATTTGATGACTTTCAAAATCCTTCCAGCTCCGTGAGTTGCTGAGTCTCTCAAAGTATCACCTTTCACTGTTTGACGTGCTTATAACTGCAAAACATCCTTCCATCACACACAATAAAAACAGGTTTCAAAAAACGAGATGAAGCTAGGAATGTTTAATCTAATTTCATTTTACAGAAGTAGAAAAAAAAACACTAAGATTTTACAGTGCTTCTTTTTTATCCTCTGTAAAATAGTAATTTCATTTTAAAAATAAAGCTGTCATTAGATAACTTTTTACATCTTAGTGGTTTTGTGTAGCTTTGAGCAATGTACAATATGTTCTCCTTTCCTTGAGGTTGTCTGATATAAGTGAATTTGTGGTGGCATAAATATATTAAGGGGAACGATGTTTCACTGGTAAAAAAAATTGCTAACATCAACGCTTCCATATAAGGAGAGGATAAATAAAAGAGAAGTTTATCTTATGTGATACATTGTCCTCTTTACGCAAACCATTGCATGAAAAAATAAGCAGTTTATTTTTCCCAATAGCCCTATTTAATACAACTATAACAGAAATAAAGCAAACATTTGGTAAATTTTAAGTGTTCAGTACATGCAGACATATAGAAATATATAAAATCATTATATATTTGCAGAGAAAGAACACGATCCTTGAGATGAGCTAATTTACCTGTAAAATGCTCACCACTAAACGGTTTAAAAATTATCGTTTCCCATATTTATTTCTGATATACAAAATTCATGCTGAAGATACTTATGTTAGTAAGTCAGACCATATAGGATGTCTGGGATAGTTCATGCTTCACCTATGATAATGAGACTGTTACAAACTATCCCTTTAAAAATCTCCCTCTACAAACTATCCCTTTAAAAATCTCCCTCTAGGGCTTCCCTGGTGGCGCAGTGGTTGAGAGTCCGCCTGCCCATGCAGGGGACACGGGTTCGTGCCCCGGTACGGGAAGATCCCACATGCCGCGGAGTGGCTGGGCCCGTGAACCATGGCCGCTGAGCCTGCGCATCCGGAGCCTGTACTCCGCAACGGGAGAGGCCACAACAGTGAGAGGCCCACGTACAGCAAAAAAAAAAAAAAAAAAAAAAAAAAAAATCTCCCTCTATAGATCTATATAAATAATCAAGAGCTAAAACTTTATATCATTTTTTTGAGGTATAATACTGAATCCAAAATAATTATGATTATATAAGGTATAATACAAAAACTAAACTGTATGCTTCAGTGCTGTATCTCAGAATAATAATAATAGCACAAATAGCAAATAATAAATATAGTAAAAGTAATAGGAAAGATACATATAGGGTTTACTCTGTGCTAGGTACTACTGATTATAATATCAGATGTATTTATTTAAGTGACTGGCTAGGGTTACCAACCTAGAACATGATAGAGCTAGGATCTAAAATGAAGTAGGTTACTTCTAGAAACGGTCTGAACTACTTTACTGTACTGTGTTTCTATAGAAATAATGTTTTTGAAGTCATAAGCATAATTTCTGATTTTTTTTTTTTGACATTTGCCCTTAGTAATACGTTTCTAATCTTGAATATTTTACTTTATTGTATTAGTTTCCTATTTGGCTATAACAATTTATATATATATTTATATTTATATATATATATATATATATATATATATATATATATAATCTTATTTCTGGAGCCCAGAAGTCTGAAATACCCTCACCTGGCTAAAATCAAACTGGCCAGGCTGCACTCCCTTCTGGAGGCTCTAGGAGAGAATTCACTTTCTTGCCTTTTCCAGCTTCTAGAGGCTGCCCTTGGTCCTTGGCTGTAGCTTCTTTTCATCTTCAAAGCCAGCAGTGGCCAGTCGAGTCTTTCTCATGATGCTGTCTCTCAAATTCTAATTCTCCTATCTCCCTCTTCCCCATTTATGGACCCTTGTGATTACACTGGGACCACCAGATAATCCAGGGTAGTCTCTTTATCTTAAGGTCAGTTGGTCAGCCACCTCAATTTCATCTGCAACCTATATTCCCCCTTGCTGTGTAACATAACATATTCACAGGTGCAGGGATTAGAACATACACATCTTTGGGAGACCATTATTCTGCCTACCACCGTCCTTATGTATTTATATTGGGTATTTTATACCTGTATGTGTGTAAGTATATGTGTGTACAAAATAACATCACAATATAATGAGAAATGTAATTATCCATTTAATTGACTGTACCTTAGACATTTTTGTTCGTTAGTCTAAAATTTAGAAAATGTTACCTAACTAACCACTGATGAGTTAGTTTTTGTTGGAAATTGCCATTTGGTCAGTAAACTGAAGTGAGACAGTGTGAGGACTGCAGTTAAGGCTCCCTGCAGAATTGGGAAACTGACAGTTGGCATGGATCATATAATTTAGTATCTGCAGGTTGCGGTTTGCAGCCAGTAGAGGCTTATCCACTCTCCCATGCTCTTTGGAACCACACTGGTAATAATTTTCTAAGCCTTTGTGAAAACTGATTAGCTTTTGATAACAAGTCTGTTATTATCCTGGGTCACTTGCTTATGTTTACTTTGCTTTTTTGCTTTGTTTCCTGAAAAGCAAAGGGAAATTAAAAGAAAAAAATTTTGTGTTAAAATTATTTAAACAAGCATATATGCTTATTTTGTCTCCAAAATGTTGGATTTAAACATGAGAAAGAGCACTCATTGAACTAGTATACTTTGTATATAATATTTAAAAATGGAAGAAACTACTCCTAAATATTTATTTATAGAGTAACTTGAATCATGCTCAACTTTTTGCTCTATTTTTAAATCATGCCTTATAATTCAGAGCTAGCATAGTCCAATAATTCTCAGCATAAAGAGAATATTTATTATGAAGCTAGAAATTTTTCTCTTCACTGTATAAACTTTTTCCTGAGGGGAATTTTCTTTAGGGTTCAAGTCCTTTCTTGGAAATAATGACCTACAAATATAGGCCTTAAAGATTGAAAGATATAAGTAATGTCTACATGCAAACAAGCATCGGACAGAAAATAATCACTATGAACACCTGTGTTTATGACCCACATAATGATTCTATGGTATCAATGGAGAAGGACTAAAAGGAGTTGTAATAATGATTAGGCTGAGCCCATGAATTGAGAAGTGCATAAATACCAGAAGCAGTGTTTCTCAACTCTTTTTTTCTTTAACTATTACCTCTTAAGGAACCTGTCTAGTCATACTCTTCTTGATCACTCCTTTCCTTCCATGGAATTTTAATACCATAGATTTACTGTGTGTCTGTTTACATATGGTGGCCCTTTGGAGAACCACAAACTATTATAATATCTAAGATGCCAACTCCCAAAGACACAATTTTCACATCTTAGAGATTAAAATCATCTCCAGTGAGAATACATGATATAGAGTGACAGCAGTGGAAGGAATCTCAACAAGCTGTTATTAAAAACACTTCACTTTACAGACAGTAAGCTGGGACACAGAAGGAAACTGATTTGTCTAAAAGGATGCATACTTAATCGGTGTTGTGGATAAAATAAAAGAAGTATAAGGCATAGAATATTTCAATTTGCTTTTATATACACCTAATATTGACCAAAACAAGAAACACCACTGGAAAGAAAAGAAAAAAAAAAAAACAAAAAACACATAGTACCCACAAGATGACTAAATGATGATGTAACAGTCTGGGCACTGGAGGTGTTACATCTTAGTCTGATACTTTGATATAAACAGAATGTAACATTATTTGAAAGTTCAAAAGCTAAGTATTACTTGTATGAAAATCTATAATAGAAAAAATCCTTTGAAAGGAGCTCAGCAACAGAGACTTAAACATTCCAATACAAGGCAAGCCTTGTTTAAATGTCAGTCACTGGTATTCTCTTGGTATTTTCCCTGGGTTAGAGCTTGTTCAACAAAGTAAGGAGTACACAACTGTCAGATGCTGGCATTTCAAAGGGTAAAAGACATCTTTATGAAACAATCAAGAGAAAAATCTCTTCATGTACAATAATGTATTAAATATCACCTAGAAAATAGTATTAAAATTTCTCTTTCTATATATGAAAAAATATCTGTTCTTAGAGATATAGAAATAAAAATAATAGTCACAATCAGAAAGTAAAACTGCCATTTGAAGTTAATATCTTCATATTCCTGATCTAAATGACTACAGAATAATTAACAGAAGGTTATTGTTAAGATCAGAGCAATAAACAATGTACTATGATTAAATTCCAACATTTAGAGAGAGAAAAAACAAGCCAACTTCCTTGCTCATAGGGAGAGATGGTTTCTGGCAGGTAACTGCATACATTCTTAGTTGGAAGCACTAGACCTCTAATTAAAACTATCAGGATTCTCTTAGTCCAATAAAGTATTCTAAATTGCTTCACTCTACATGCTTTACTTTTAATACATTCCTAGAAGTCTTAGGAATACCTATTGTAAAGTAATACAAATAGTGTGCAACTCATAGGGAAAATAAAATATAGTAGGCGGTTTTATGTAACTAATATAACTAATATAATTCAAAGCAGGTATTTAAATTTTGAAGAAAAGAATAAGTAGTTGTGTCCTTGTCTTGGTCCATGTGTTTGATCATGTTAACATTTATTCCCCTTGAAACCACACTTTATCCAGCTCAGCTATCCTATGTGTCTCAAGGCCAGTAAACTCAAGCAAACCTCCTTCAATTTCATTCATACAGATTTCCTAGGACCTTGTCACTTTTTTTATTAGCCTTACTCCTAAATCAGTTTTGAGTTTTACCTGGTCCCTGACTCCTGGTTTATTTTCCACTGTGATTCTTCTCCTCCCTTCACTGGCTGTACCCTTAAACCTAGTAGATTTTTGGCTTAATATTTTATTCCTATATATCAACTAGAATATAACACCGAAGGCTTAGATCCAGGCACCATATCTCCCAAACAGACATCATTGGCGGTGCCCAAGCTGAGATTGTTCTACAGAAATCAGACAATTAATTTATTCCTTCATTTTTTCTTTTACTCATCACAAAATTATTTATTGAACATTTCAATAGTCAGGGAACTCTGCTAGGCTTGGAAACACAATGGAGAATTGGAATGAGTGCTTTTTAATTCATGGATCTTACATTCTATTTCAGGAGACAGATATGAAATAAATAATAGCATAATTACACAATTAATTATTCCATTGTAATTTTGATAAATCCTACAAATAAGCTCATAGGGAATTTATATCATGTAACTAGAAACTTGTCCTATGCTGGTAAGTCAGAGAAAATTTCACTGTATAAGTGGCATTTAATCAGAGGCTCAAATAATATATTTACTTTTCAAAGAATAGGGAGAAAAATAAAATAAAGTGAAAAGCACAAAAGACCTAAAATAAGGAGGAGCCTGGCTCATTAGATGAAGTATGAGAAAACCAGTGGCAGAAAGTAAGGGGTGAATAGAGGTGTATAAATATATTGGTGAGGTAGATAGATGTCAGATTATATAGGACAATTTTAAGCATTTTGAATTCATCCTGAAAGCTTTGGAAAGACATGAATGACTATAAAGTTGTGAAATAACATCATATTTAGGCTTTATAACTATTTTTCAAGAAAGACTATGGATAATGAATTGGAGGTTGTAAAGCAGCTACTAAAAATCAGTTAGATCAAAGGACACAGTCAACAGTGAAAAGGCAATCTAAGGGATAGGAGAAAATATTTGCAACTCTATATCTATAAGCGTTAATATCTGGAACTTCTATAACTCAAAAACAAAAAAGTGAAATAACCCTATTAAGAAGTGAACAAACAAATATATATTTCTCCGAAGATGATACACAAATGGCTAAGAAGCGTATGAAATTGTGGTTACCATCACTAATTATCAGAGAAATATAAATCAACACCACTATGAGATATCACCTCACACCCGTTCAGATGGTTACTATTAAAAGGAAATGAAAACAAGTCCTGGTGAGGATGTGGAGAAATTGAAACACTTGGCACTGTTGGTGGGAATGTAAAATGGTGCAACTGCTATGGAAAACAGTTTGGAGGTTCTTAAAAAATAAAAATAAAAAAGAACTACAATGTGTCACAGCAATCCCACTGCTAGGTATAAATATAAAATAACCTAAAACAGGTCTTGAGGAGATATTTGTATACCCATGTTTGTAGCAACACCATTCATAATAACTAAGATGTAGAAGCAACACAAATGTCCATCAAGGGATGGATGAATAAACAAAATGCAGTATACACATACAATTATTCAGTCTTAGAAAGGAAGCAAATCCTGTCATGTGCTTCAACATAGATGAACCTTGAGGATATTAGGCTAAGTGAAATAGGCCAAACATAAAAGACAAATACTGTATGATTCCACTTATATGAGGTATCTAAAGTAGTCAAATTCATAGAAACAGAAAGTAGAATGGTAGCTTCTAGGGTCTCAGGGGAAGGACGGATAGGGGAGCTGTGGTTTAAAGGGTATACAGTTTCAGATTTGCAAGATGAAAAAGTTCTGGAGATCTGTTTCACATCAATGTGAATATACTTAACACTACTGCACTGTACACTTAAAAATGGTTAAGATGATAAACTTTGTTATGTGTTTTTTAACCATTATAAAAAAGTTATTTACGAACTATTGCTACAGTTCAAGAAAAAAGTTGAATGGTAGTTTGGGTTAGAATTATAGCAGTGGAGATCAAGAAAAAAGGACAAATGTAAGAGAGATTTTGAAAGTAGAATTAACAGCCGTATTAGGTTAAATATGTGGAAAAAGGAAGAGGAAGTAGACAAAGAATTACTCAGATTTTTTGAATTATAAAACTGTATTTGTGCACTATTATGCCTGAGATACTGACAGTAAGGAAAGTCATGGAAATAGATGAGATCATAAACCGTTTAAGAGGCCAAGAGTCGAGAAAGAAGAAAGTGAGATATAAAGAGAATCTAATGCTCAATCTGACCAGAATTTACAGCTCAAGTCAAGTCAAGGAAAATGAGTTAACAAAAAACCTGAAAAGAAGAATATCAATAGGTGTACTCTAAATCAGTTAATCATTCAAACTCACATTTACCAACTCTTTGTTACTTACCTATTAATATTAACAAAAAGATTACTTACAGTAATCTTACAGGAAAGAATTCCCCAAATATTCTAATCTTACACTCTATGATGATCAAATAAGAAACTGCATGGTTTCATTTAATTCTTTCTTTGCTTTGATTTATATAAAATATGTTGATGTACAGATTGGGATGAAGTTCTAAAATAAGCAACTGATTTTCAACTTTACAATCATATGCAAATCCATATATATTTAAAATCCCTCTGTACATTTTTAATTTTTAAAAATTTGAAGAAACAAAAATTAACCCCTTTTCTACGCTAGAATTAGAAACTTCAGCCATTATGTATGTAAAAACAAAAGATAACAACAAAATGTCCTTATTTATAGTGGCACAAAAAGAAACTTTGTTATCTAACCAAAAGTGCTTATTCTTCTTTCCACAACTGAGAAAAATTGGATCTTTTATTTGTGTTTATGTTAGCATATTAAATATACTTGGGTTTCAAATTTTTGTAGTTTAATTTAGGGCAGAAAGAGTAAGATTATGTAAAGGTTATTAAAGGTGGATTAATACATAATACCCTTAAAAGATGGGTTAAGTGAGCTAATTGTGTATATTCAACATAAATCAACTTATGTGTAGATTCACCACTGAGTTCAGAATATTTTCTTACACTATAACAAATTGAGTGCCTGGGAATACTAACTCTTATGTGCACAGTTCACGGACAACTTTCAAAACGTGATCATTTTTTACCATCTGAGCACACTGAAAATAGCCCCTAATTATTAAAATTAATTATTAAATTATAGATACATTGATGAATTAATGTCCAACTCACTCTCTTATAAGGAAATTAGAATGGGATGTAGCCCAATATATTTCCACTGTACTGTTAATCACATTATAGATAACATGTTATTGAACAGAGATAGATATCTTATTAATAAAGACATTTTAGGTCTATCCTTGAATTTCTGCCTTATGAAATATTGAGTGTTTTAGGTGCTGTAAATCACTTAAATGTTTATTACTTGGTGCTCCTCTGATAAGATGATCTAATATTAGTTTCTCTGAATTTCAATTTACAAACCCAAAGTATTATAAACCACAGAATAAGAAATTTGTGGTATAGAACAAATACCTACTTGAGTAATTTTTTAAAATTTTAAGATAGTACTTGAGTAAAGTATTTCTGAAGATTTGTTTCTGTCTATATTTCATACTTATTTTGGGGGGGGGGAATTAAAATCTGGACTTCAAAATTTGCAATAAAATTAATTGCAAAAACATTTAAAAAATACTCTTTTAGAAACTAATTAAAATAACCTTTCTTTTTCTAATCATCTTGCTATTTTGAAGTGTAACTTTCAGTATGTTAGTCATTCAAATGTTGATGTTTGCT
Source organism: Delphinus delphis (assembly GCF_949987515.2). Classification (NCBI taxonomy): domain Eukaryota; kingdom Metazoa; phylum Chordata; class Mammalia; order Artiodactyla; family Delphinidae; genus Delphinus; species Delphinus delphis. The sequence goes on along the minus strand of NC_082684.1, from coordinate 52,014,672 downwards.
CTGGCATGAATCTTGCTTTTGCAGATCTTTTTAACCCTGGAGTAATTTATAAACATTTGAATTAACTTTTTCTTTTTCTAAAAAGATTCTATCAGGTATTCTGATACAATTACAAATATATTCAGAGCTAACAATGACATATTATTTCCATTTTATTCCAAAAAAATTAATTTTCCATTGGGAAGAATTGCAAATATATAAGTAATGACCTTAATATTTTTATGGACTATAAATGTAGCACTGTAGAATAGCAAATATGATCTGAAAATAAGGCTCAATTAAAAGAATAAGACAAAAGATCATGAAGGCATTTTAAAAATAATCTACCTTTTATTTCAACATGCAAAGTAAATTGCAGAGAATTATTATGCAATTTCAGTGGATTCTGAGGGACCACATTACTATGATAAGGTAACTTTTTATTAAAAAAGTCATAAAACCACTGATGGGATCATATACACATAAATATATGCATACATATGTACATATGTATAATTTATAACTATAAAATATAATCAGTAATAGTTTAACTCTTTATATGAATATACAATAATTGAAATGATAGAGAATAAACAAATGCTCATTACATATATTTCATAGACTATAATGTTTAAAGTATTATTTTAAAATCCTTCATTGAAAATTAAGATTAATGGTGAAATATATTACACATATATGTATGTGTATACATTTATATATACTTTTAACATATATTGCTTAAATTCAGAATTTGTGTTAACATCTAGATCTTCACACTGTGGCACATACTATTATATATAAAATCCTGGTATTTTCTGTTTAAAAAACTTATTTCCACAATTTGAAAATTGTATAGAGGCTTGAAATAGTTCTTATTCCTATTAAACCGGGGCATCATTCCTTTCTTGGAACAAGTCAATATAATATTTAATTAAAGTCAGCACTTCAGTAAATGTACCCTTGCCCTTGAAAAGATAAATCGCTTAACTCAGGAGAGAAAAACAAAGTGTACACAAACTTCACCTTCTATTTAGAGAAATGCTGGAGTGAGCAGGTTGTGGCATACATCTCTATCAGCTGACCCTTGGAAGGCACTGGTAGGAGAGTTAACGAAGGAAAAAATTCAAACTAAACTGTTGTATGTGTTGAATAAAGAAAGCAAGTAGAAGCAAAAATAAGGTATTATAACCTAACCCAAATATTGAGAAAAGATTAGTAAAACTTAATCGTTACTATATTGTTTCTAAACTTGTTTAAATGAATGTATTTTCCATAAATTTTTGCTCACATCATTGAAGAAGTGAGTTGCCATAATTATTTTACATCATAAAGATTCACTTGACGTTTAAATGAGTTTTTTATTTTCCCGCCATGGTTCCATATCCCAACCAAATTTTAAAGAGATGTTATCATTCAGCCATGTGTTAAGTAGGTATTAACACAAGGGGCACTGCTAGCATCTTAATGAGGAATCGCTATCAAATAATTATTTACTTTTACTTCTGATTCTTTCTGTGATTAGTTATTATACTAACCTTAACATTTTCACCTTTAAGATTTCTATACCTTAAGTATCTTTCTTTTGGAAGCTATTCTCATTTTAAGGAAAAAAACATAAAATTATGCTCCAGTTGGGTTGGAACCAACCCTGTACTATAATATGCCTGTATTGAAGCCCATTTTCTTTTTTTTGTAACCAGGTCTTTGTATTCCTATATTAGGAAATATATCTGGGTATTTTAATCACCATACAGAAGCTGAACTTTATTTAACATTATTAATGAAGTAGTTTAATATTAACTAGAATTTGGAGGATGCAGAACAAAACGTTATTTTATGTATTTGAAAAAGCAAGTTAGATAATTGGTTCTCATCGAAGTCACTAATTTTCACAGTACTATCAAAGCATTTATTAAACTATTTTGATTACATTTTATATACTTGCTTATTTAAATGATTTCTAATTACAAAATGATGGGAAAATTACTCCAGTCATATTTTTTTTTCCTCTCTAGCACTTGGTTGATTAAATTCCCTCACCACCTAAGGACTATAATTAATATTAGCACATTTTTAATTCTAAAGGGTATTTGACCATTTTTTCCCCTTATTTTTATGATTAATATATGTATATACATATATATTTGTATGAAAGAAATTATCATTAAAAGTTATTACTAGTGCAAACTTAATTGTGTTTTTAATTTAGCTTAGTATTTACTTGTGGGCCTAGCTAAAGCTATAGCTACTGAGAATACATACCTTCATAATTTAAACAGGACAGGAAACAGTACAAATTTAGATCAAACTGTTTCTTGCTGAGAGTAGAAAATATGGAAGGAAATCTAACAGGTGCCTAGCTCTCTAAGCAAATAGAACTAATGAGGCAAATTTTCCATTTTGCAGAGAATGAAAGGAAAGAGTAAGACATATAGCAACAATTGAGGAATATATGATAAGCCATCTGGCTTAATGATGTAAATAGATGATAATTTCCATATGCAGTTCTCAATATTGGTACAAACGCAAGACTACTAAATGAGTACTTAACCCACTTAAACATCTGCCAGGACTCTCATGCAGCTACAGTAAGCTTACCTAGCTGATACTTGATTAATTTTTTTGACCAGTTACTCTCTATATACAAGGTAAATGTCAAGGGAATCTGATAAATTGGACCGTACTCTGACCAAAACAGCTATTAGGCCAAATGCAACTGATGGGGTGAGTCCCTAGGAGTAAGTGACCTTGACACTGAAAAGGACAAAACTATGCAGAAAGAAATACACCCAGGTATAGAAAAGTGTTCTGCTTTATTTAAAGAAGAAATGTGCCCTTCATTCATAAAATATTACATGTATAAATATGTATCAAAGCTTTCATGTATAAAAATTTTCAGATATAAATATCTAAAAGGGAAAATAGAATCAAAGACTCTGGAAATCTACAAATATGTAATTTTGAATTGTCAATCATATATTGTACTGATTTGTTATTTATTTAACAAATACATGTTTTCTGAGGGGAAAGTTTAAAAAATGCTTAACGAAATCAGTTTAGTTTTACAAAAAATTCTCCAATCAGCTTAAATTTTTAACTAATAAATACAAACAATAGGAAAAAAAAGTTAAGTGAGAAAATGTATGAAGTCACAAGAAAAATGTTAAGAACTTAATTGCTCACTTTTTATATTTAAAGCAAAAAAAATATATCAGAAAGGACAATGATCACTTCCATTTAACCTAATAAAAAACAATCCTAGAGAAAAATGTGATAAATTGTGTCTTTATAACAGCAGTTACCCAATTTGATGTACTCACCAGTGTACAACTAAGATTTTTTAAATTAAGAAATAAGGAAATATTTGAATTCATAACCATAACTACCAATTATCTGATGATATTTCCAGTTTTTTTTTTTTTTTTCGGTACTCGGGCCTCTCACTGTTGTGGCTTCTCCCGTTGCGGAGCACAGGCTCCGGACACGCAGGCTCAGCGGCCATGGCTCACGGGCCCAACCGCTCTGCGGCATGTGGGATCTTCCCGGACCGGGGCACGAACCTGTGTCCCGTGCATCGGCAGGCGGACTCTCAACCACTGTGCCACCAGGGAAGCCCTATTTCCAGTATTTTTTATCAAACAATAAAATGGTAGTTAATATGACTATATTATTTTTATTTCTTATAGTCAAAATAAATTATTGCATAATTGACATTTCTCTTGATTTTACATACATTTGCTTATTACATATGTGAACTGAGTAGTGTACATGGATAATAACATCTTTATTTTCATCCCTATATTCATTCATTCAACAAATATTATTGAGCAACTACTATTTCCAGACACTGGTACAGCACTTGTGACGTGTCAGAGAATGAAGAGTCATTGGCTTGTGGATTTATTTTGAAGGTAGAGCCATCAGAATTCTCTGACAGATGGAATGTAGGTTGTGAGAGAAAAAAGAATCAGAAATGACTCTAACATGTTTTTCCTGAGCAAAATTATCCTATGGATTCTTAAGAACAAATTTAGAAAAAAAATTGATTTGAGCGGGAACAAGGTACTATAAATCAAATTTTATGAGAATCCTAAAACAGAACCATCCTCCATAGGACATAAGAATTAAAATTGTGGACAACCTCAGATGATTTTCACAGGAACAAAAATAAGTAAATAAAAACATTAAACTGAGGAACAAAAATTATATTTAAAAACTATAAAAAGTAAGAGGAAGGTGAGAGTAGAAATAGAGGAGTAAATAAGCTAAGAGAAAAACCTCACAAGTTGGAAAAGATAAGGTAAGATAAAATAACCCCTCCAGTCAATGGAAAGGAGAAGTTAAATTGCGGTCTTATATATACAACAGCCCACATGCATTAATGATGTCAGATTTGAAGCAAAAATTGTTCTACAATCAGGTGCTTCAGCTGTATCTGCAGCTAGAGGAATAGGAACAGTGAGAATGATAGCTGGAGGAGTCCCATTTAAAGGTGAGCCTTAAGAATGAAGAGTCCCTGAAATGGAAGAAAGGAGTACAGAAAAAAGAGAAGGACACTGTAACCCGTGATAAAAGGCAGGAGCTAATACACAGTAATATTCAGAAGAAATATGCTGTGTGTGCTAAAGGGAGAAGTATATCAATGAGGAAATCGCTTTGATTTCCTACTTCCTTCCAAGAATATTTTAAAGACCATTTATTTTCTTATTAATACAGAAGACTGGACTTGAAAAACTAACAGATACACAAGACAGCAATATTTTTGAAACATTAGTTGATGTTTTACTCCTGAAATTGCTCTTCTTTTTCTACTCGCCTCCACTGTTTCATTCAATTAAGCAGATTTGGAATCATTATCTTGGGGTAAGGGATATGAGTTAGATGGAAAATAGAAAACACTGTGTAAGTTGTTACTTTTGTTTCCAAAACACTAAGGCCCTTGAAAAAATTCACTGGGCCTATGGTATATTTAATGTTTGGGAGAGTGAGATTTGAGGACTGTGTCTTTCCTCTGGAGCCGTGTTTCTCATCCTGGAGCAATTTTGTGCCTCTGGGTAACATTTGGCAAGATCTGGAGGCATTTTTGAATGTCAACACGAAGTAGGATGGGTGGTGTTGCTGGCATCTAGTGGGTAGAGACAAGGGATGATTGTAAACATCCTACAATGTGCAAGACAGCCCTTCCACCCCAGAAAAGAATTATCCAGCCCCAAATGTCAAGAGTGCCAAGGTTGAAAAAACTTGCTCTAGGGAGGCTGGAGAATATTCCTTTTCTTTCATAGGAAGACAGGAAAGTATGAACAAGAAAAGAGAGTAGAGGGGGTGGCTGATTATGAAGGAAAGCATCCATTTCCCTAGTAGAGTCCTGGATGTTGTGAGGACATCTTGTCTCACAAGCTAATACCTAGAGGCATGGCATGAGCACAGTAAAGAAGGACTGTGCCTTGTGTTCAGGACAGTCTGGTTTGAGCCTGGCATCATGGTGCTTCTGTATGTCAGGGAAGTTATAGAATGATCCCATGTCTCAGGGCACAGAAAGGTAGGGAGAGGTGACTGCAGTGAATATGCTAAGCAAAGGACAGTGAGGGAGCATCTCAGGGTAGAACCTAATGAAGAACTGGAGACAGGCTGGGGGATGCCCTTAGCTGACCAATTTTACAATAAGGTTGTGGCTTGAGGTGGATACAGAAAGTCAAGCCCTGGAAGAGAATACACTCTCTGTTTAGTCTAAAGAACCCTAAAGAGGGTTCTGTCCAGCAACACAGGAAAATGTTTCCCAGGAAGACAGTTAAGTTTAGGAAAGCGTTTTGCATAAGGAAAAGTTTTCATAGAAATAATCTTAAAATAATTCAATTTCAGATGATTACACTTGAGCAAGGGACTTTGCTGTGCATACCAAACATTAAAATTTCTAAAACTAAATTTAAATACATCAGATTTGAAGGTGGAGAAATTCTTCACTTTTCCTAAGTACAAGGTTTTTAATATAGGGCTCTATATTGTTGCTGTTGTTTACTTTGTTTTTGTTTTGTTTTTGTTGTTGTTGTCATTTTTTAACTTAGACATTCTAACTCACATGGCTGGGATTGAAAACACTGAAGGAATGCCATTTTGCACACATGTAGCCATGTATTATCCTTCTGCCCTCAAGACTTCTAACAGAGATTGGAGGGAGGGCAGCGGAATAGAAGTTTTGTTTGGTTTGGTTTTGGTTTTGGGTTTTTTGTTTGTTTTCTTTGTCTGAATAACCTGACCTCTTTGTATCATTGTTCTGTAAGGATATTAATGTTACAACTCTTATAAAGTCTGAACTATTTAAACATCTAAAAATATATCAAATTCATCAAAGGTGAGAAATCATGCCTTTATAGTATAGTAACTAAATTTACTAAGTACTAGGTATGTGCCAGCCATTATACTAGGACTCTGCATGTGTTATTTGCAACAATACTGTGAGGAAGTTCATGCTAATATCCCCATTTTAAACTCGAAGAAACTAATATATAAAGATGTTAAGGAACAAAAAAGATCAAAAATTTAGGAGTGGGGAAATCATTGTTTAAATGTAAGCAGTCTGGTTTTAGATTGTGTGTCAGTAGGTTAGAACCACCTCTATTCCAGGATGGAAGTTTCCCAGAAGCTTTCAAGTAACACGTCTATTTTACACCATTGAGTAGGACTTAATACGAGCTGCAAAGAGACTGGAAGAGGAAATCTTTTTCTCTGGGAAGCCATGTAGACAGCTAAATATCTAATGCTATGGAAGAGGAGAAATCAGATTTAGGAGACAGTTAGAAGTCTGTGCCTCTGGCTAATTAGAATACATATTTATTGTATCTCCTGTATATAACATGATCTCCATCTTGTCCTCATAGTACAAGCATCAGTATTGATGAACTTGTCTAGACGGTTTAACCTATGCCAGATTCTCTATACGTTCCTTGATTAATATTAAAATACTTTGTCTATTAAAATTATTTTAGAATGAAAAAAATAAGTTTTATTATCAAAAAGTGCTTTACATCTGTACTTAAGAGATGCTGCCTCTACGGGAATTCCTGAGTCATAATTCCTAGACAGCATGTAAGTCACACCAACTTTTAGGTAAAATAACAGCATTGGTGAAATTAACAACTAAATTACTGTGTACAGTCTGTGCAATTATTTTCTTTGTCACATGAAACTTAAAATGTTTTGATTTTTCAAAGAATGCATGAGCTGTCTCTTGTTGTGTCTATTGGTTCAAACTCAAACTGTTTGATACTAAACCTTCAGGATTTTCATTACTGGTCATTGTTGTTATGTGGGAAAGCCTTTAAGTATCTTACAATAGGCTGCTTTTACAAACTTCCAAGTCTTTCCTAATAATTTTTCAGAAGCTGTACTTTTTTTTTTTTTCTTTTTAGGTAGACAGCCAAGGTGTAATACTGAAGACTGAGGCCCTCTTTTCCAATAGATATGAAATTTAATCCCTTTTTCTTTTCTCATTGAATTTTTTAAAAAAACATTTAAATTAACATGAAATTAGAGAGGTACTAACTGATATTCTTGCCTTTCTGTAATTTTAGTGAGTTAAGAATTTAACTATTAAGTTTAAAATTGACCATGAACAATATATCTCTGAAATCATGTTTGAAATCTGAAGATTTGGAAACAGAGCACTGGAGCTTTCCGGAGTTAATATATTGGCATTAATATCAGGAAGCAGCTGTCCAAGATCAAGAAGCAGAAAGTTTGTCACAGACAGGTGCAAGATTCACTAAGTCAGTGTAGAGGAGAAGAGGCTAGAGTCCCCACTAGATAAGGACCAGACAAACACACATTCCTAGGCCAGCTTAGACATGATGGGTTACCCTTAAATTATGGTCAATAATTAAATCTAAGACTACACACTAGTTAAAATAGATTATACTTTGTCCTTTTTTTCCCAGTGTGCTTATATTTAAACAATAAATAACAATATAATTCTTTGTCTCTATCCTGTATTGTTATATTATAAATAATCAAATTTAATAATAAATAAATATATTTTTAAGAGAGAAGTCTTAGATCAGCACACCAGTATGACATGGTAATTACCATTGTGGTGAATTTATTTAGAAAGCAAACTAGTAAGACTTTATAGGATTGTTTCCAAGAAAAGTCCTGTTATGATTAGTGTAATAAATAGGCCTACAAAATACACCAGGATATAGAGTCTATTTTCTTATAGCCCTTGGTGAAAATTCTACCACATCATCTTGTTACTATGTTTGCTTGTGATATATTTATAATGTCATGCTCATGGGAACACTGAATATTGTCTTCTTTAAAACTAACATGATTTGCAAGCAATGTAAGTATTGCTGATCCTTCGACCACAAACATAATTTCCACATTTAGAAGAAATTCACTGTGTAAAGTTTTGTATTTTCATCTTTACAGATAATCATGGATAGTTAGAATAAACAGGTTTTTCCCTTCTCAATGACTACATTGTTGACATATTTGAAAGACTATTTTCCAATGCACTATTTTCCTCAACATAGACTTTCAACAAATGTATCAACCTGAAATTTCTGTTTCAGTTCTTAGTACTATTTTAATTCTCCTATATCTGTATCAAAAAGTGACTTGGATTTCTGTGTAACTCTGAATAAATGTCTGTCTTAGATAGCAGACTGGACTATGATCATGTATTTTTTACAGCTTTTCCTAGGGATGTACTCACAGCTTTCTGGGAAATCCATATCACGCCTCCACATGGACATTATAAGGAAGTTGATGCTTCCGTAACTTTTACTAGTTTGCTCACTCGTTGACCTTCTTTCCTGTGGAAATAGTCTTGTGTCGTTATTTTCTTTTTGACAGTCCTCCTCAAGTTTATGCAAGGTATTTCATATTTAGCTTTCACTTTTATATATTCTTGTGTCTATTTTAATATTACACTACTTTTATGACTGCCTATACATACTCTTTTTTTTAATAGTTTTTTTTTTTTAGATGTTGGGGGTAGGAGTTTATTAATTTATTTATTTTTGGAGTTTATTAATTTATTTATTTTTGGGTCTTCGTTTCTGTGCGAGGGCTTTCTCTAGTTGTGGCAAGCGGGGGCCACTCTTCATGGTGGTGTGTGGGCCTCTCACTGTCGCGGCCTCTTTTGTTGTGGAGCACAGGCTCCAGACGCGCAGGCTCAGTAATTGTGACTGATGGGCCTAGTTGCTCCGCGGCATGTGGGATCCTCCCAGACCAGGGCTCGAACCCGTGTCCCCTGCATTAGCAGGCAGATTCTCAACCACTGCACCACCAGGGAAGCCCTACATACTCTTTTGAATTAATTAATTATTACTATTTATTTATTTTTTTTGCGGTACATGGGCCTCTCACTGTTGTGGCCTCTCCCGTTGCGGAGCACAGGCTCCGGACGCGCAGGCTCAGTAATTGTGGCTGATGGGCCCAGCCGCTCTGTGGCATGTGGGATCTTCCCGGACTGGGGCCCGAACCCGTGTCCCCTGCATCGGCAGGCAGACTCTCAACCACTGCGTCACCAGGGAAGCCCTGAATTATTTATTTTTAAAGTGTAGAATAGAAAGCATCCTAAACAAATCATTTATTCAAATAGAACTGGAGGGGCAAGTGAAATATGAGTCTGCCCCAGGACTTAACTTTCTCATATCATATCCACAATGGCTTTGAATAGCAGACAATTCCACCGTGGCTTTCATGGTGTTCCTTTTTATTCTCTGTTGCTACAATGGATGTTTTAGAATAACTTTATTTCCCTTTAGGTGTCTGATAGGATTTAACCTCACTAATTTACAAATAGGAAAAAAATGAAATTATCTAGCACTTTTAGTGCAAATTTCAAACATATTTATGGAATTAGACAATGAAAAGCGTTTGAATTGCCCTAGATAAGATGGATTCAGGAACTGCTTTATTTACCTTTCTTATGAGTTATCACATTAATGACCATTGCTGACAAATGGGAGGGAATAAACATTCATTATAATATAGCAGCATAAAAGTGCCTGTCAGGTTTTACTCTTCCACTGTGCCTTTGATATATTAAGCATATGTTCTCTTAGATTCTGACTTAAGATCAATAAAAAGTGACCTTTCTGTCCTGGGTTCATAAAACACTTAGATGTCCTTCATGTGAACTTCCTCAGCAATTGTACTTGCACCAACCTGATGCTAACTCCAAACATTTATTGATCTTGCTTTCCATTTATTCCCAACACTTAGACTGAGGTAATTCCATAATAAATTCTTGCTTCAAAAATAGTTAAGAAAATATACATATGGCAAACAAGCATATGAAATGATTATCAATGTCGCATGTCATCAGGGGAATTGCAAATTAAAATAATGAGACACTACTAATTCAATTGGCTAAAATCCCAAACACCGATGATGCCAAATGCTGGTGAGAATGTGGATCATACTCTTATCATACAACCCAGCAATCATACTAGCTGGTATTCACTCAAAGGAGCTGAAAACATGTCCATACGAAAACATGCACATGGATGTTTATAGCAGCTTAATTCATAATTGCCAAAACTTGGAAGCAACGAAGTTGTCCTTCGGTAGCTGAATAGATAGATAGACTGTAGTGCATCCATACAAAGAGGTATTCAGCGCTAAAAAGAAATGAGCTGTCAAGCCATAAAAAGATGTGGAGAAAAATGCATACTACTAAGCGAAAGAAGCCAATCTGAAAAGGCTGTACTGCATACTGTAGGATTCTACTATATAATATTCTGGAAAAGGAAAAATTGGAGACAGTAAAATGATCAGTGTTTGCAAAGAGTTTGGGAGAGGGAGGAATGAATAGGTGGAGCACAGGGGATTTTAGGGCAGTGAAGCTATTCTGTCTGATACCATAATGATGGATATATATTATTATACTTTTTTCAAAAGCCATGCAATGTACAGCACCAAGAGTGAATCCGAATGTAAACTATAGATTTTAGTTAATATATCAGTATTGACTCATCAGTGGTAACAAATGCACCACACTACTTATAAGATACTAATAATCAGAGAACCTGTGTGTGTATTTGTGTGTGTGTGTGAAAAGTTGGTGGTAGTGAGGGGTACATCAGAACTTTTTGCACTTTCCATTCAATTTTTATGCAAACCTGAAAGTTCTTGGAGAAATAAAGTCTAATACTTTGTTTTAAAGTTATTGAACATGTTTTGCAAAACCTGGTTATATCTTTGGTTTTCCAAAGGTATTTTAAAATTTTTAAAATTCAAAATTAATTTTGGTTAAATTTAATTTAACATTTAATGCTTTCACCTAGAACATCTGGTTGGAAAATCTGATTGCTTGACAGTGCCCAGCTTCATGCTTAATTGAAGAACAAAATTTCTCCAAACTGCTGAAAAAAGGGCCTGAGATCCTTTCATGTTAAAACACAGTCTCCTTGGGCTTCATAGATAACATGGGAAATTATACTATTTCTGTGAGGTCCAGACAATACCGGGAGCAGTGCCCACTGCACTGTAGCTGATTCATAGTGGCTTATGATAGTTGACTTAGTGCTTTTCTTTCTAATTCAGTGATACCATATTTTTTACTTGAATTTGGTCATGGTGGAGTATTTACATCATGAACATCAGCAAATGCTGCAAATCAGTTCATTTCTTTTTTTGGTTTGTTTTAGAGAGTGGGCTTACCAGCACACCATTGATTAATACAATATCTCAAATTTATATCTATAGGAAATAACTTGCCCAAGTTTAAATGGATTATACAAAACCCTTCTTCCCAGAAAGACCAAAAAAATGACACTTCTGCTATCAATATTTTCCAGAAAAAAATCATTTTTCTACATTTTTTAATTGAAGTATAGTTGGTTTGCAATGTGTTAATTTCTACTGTACAGCAAAGTGATTCAGTTGTACCTTCTTTTCCGTATTATTTTCCATTGTGGTTTGTCACAGGATATTGAATATAGTTCCCTGTGCTATACAGTAGGACCTTGTTGTTTATCCATTCTATATATAATAGTTTGCATCTGCTAACGCCAAACACCCAATCCATCCTTCCCCTACTCCCTCTCCCCCTTGGCAACCACAAGTCTGTTCACTATGTCTGTGAGTCTGTTACTGCTTTGTAGATAGGTTCATTTATGTCATATTTTAGATTCTACCTATAAGTGATATCATAAGTTATTTGTCTTTCTCTTTCTGACTTACTTCATTCTGTATGACAGTCTCTAGGTCCATCCATATTGCTGCAAATGGCATTTTTCTACATATTTTTATTCTCTTGATTTTCTAGAACCTTAATAGTAGTTTGTTTTTGAAGTTTCTAAATTGCATTTTTATAACAGAAATGAATCTAAGGAATCATAAAAGACTGTAAACAATACAGATTAGGGATTAGTGAAGATGTTAACAAATGATTAATTGGAATAATGGAAGGAATTGAAGGACAGTCTATATGAAGATGAATGATTCTGCCTTAAGGTAATTGTCAAAGCCTAGTGATGAAAAGGCAATGAGGAGAATACTAAAGTTTGTATGTGGGTTTTTTTTTTTGGATGCCTAGTGCACTCCATGTTCTTTTATACTAAGCCTATATAATATTAATGCATGTTGAAAGAATTGTAGCATTAGGTTGTGGAATTCCACGTAGCAAGATGAAGGTTAATGGTGGTAAATTGAGAGAAAGAAGTATATAGAGACTGAATGCAAAACCAGTAGCAAATATGTAACTTTGATTATTGAAAGCAATTAATACATTAATTTAAAACAAAAAATAATTGTGCCAGGCCCTGCACTAGGCATAAGGAATACAAAAATGTTTCCTGAAGAAATTAACTCAGGGTTAATTTTGGTAAGGGTTCTTAACAGAGGCAATTTGGTAATAAAAAAGACTACAAAGTCCTCTGGGAACAGTAACAATGTGTGTCAGTGACGGTTTTTCACTCTGCTTGTTTTTCAAGATCTTGATACTTTTGAAGACTATTTGCCAGATATTTTTTTAAATAAATTTATTTATTAATTTATTGGCTGCATTTGGTCTTCGTTGCTGTGGGGGGCTTTCTCTAGTTTCGAGCAGGGGCTGCTCTTTGTTGCGGTGCGCAGGCTTCAGTAGTTGTTATTTGCCAGATATTTTGTAGAATGTCCTTTTATTTGGGTTTGAGTGATGTTTTCTCATGTTTGAACTGGAGTTATGGATTTTGAAGAATACCACAGAGGGGAGGTTGCCTTCTTATACTATCACTTGATACTGACATGACTATTGCTAGTGATGGTTTCCTTGATCACTTGCTTAAGGTGAAGCTTCCAGACTTCATGTAAAGTTACTCTGTTTTCCTTTCTGTACTGTGTTCTTTGGACATTAGTAAATCCAGCCCACACAGGGAGGAGAAGTAAATTGTACCTTCTGTAGGAGGGAGTATCCCCATACATTATTTGGAATTCTTTAAAGATTTGTCCTTTCTGTGCCATTTATTTATTTATGCAATTATTTATGTATGTCCATATGGATTCACTGATATTTATTTAATGATTTATGTTATATTCTAATACTATGTTATATAAATAACTCAATTTATGATGCTCAATTTTTCCAGCTTTGGCCATTGGGAGCTCTTTCACAGTGCCCTCTGTGATTCTTTCTTCCTTTCTTTCTTTCTTTCTTTCTTTCTTTTTTTCTTTCTTGACATGTATCTATCTCTCTTTTGTCTCTGTTTCAGCACATAAAAACTTTTAGGACTGTAAAGTGTTCCTGCTAATAGTGTATTTTTTTTACCTGCTTCAAGCCTGGTATTAGTAATTTTTTCAGGAATATCTGATTTCTTTTCCTGGAGAATTGGTATTTTAAACTAAAACCTAAGTGCTGGTTGTGCTTATTTCTACTAAGATGTCACTGCTTCTAGATCCTCTCTAACACACACCATATTTGTAACAGTTTGTAATCCATTCTGAGATTCTCCAACATTCTGGTTGATTTAAAATATTTTTTCCTTAAATTTCACACTTTGTGATATAAAGTTATACATATGTTGACAAATGCAAAATGTCATTCATCCACCAACCCATTGTCATACGGAAGAGTTACATAACCCTCAACATTTCCCTGCATATTTCTTTTGTAGTAAACCCTTTACTCTCTCCAAAATCCAAAAAAAATCATTGAACTATTTTTCTTCCCAATATTTTCACTTTTTCCAGGAT